>NC_138207.1:50138656-50271156 GCF_964194415.1 Vipera berus
GTCCTGCAACCCACAAGGAGAAACATCGAACCTCACAACAACTGTGTTTATATGGGAAGCATAGATTATATCGACCTGGCTCCAATGTCAAGTTGACATCTGGCATTTTTACCATCTAGCCAATCAACCAAGCCAGACACCTTGCCTCCGAGAACCTCATACAGTTGACCTGGAACGTAGCTGACTGGAAAGGGATGGTTGATAGTGGACTAATGAGCTTCCTCTCTAGATTTGACATAATAGCCTTTCAAGAAACTTGGTTAACTGAAGTGGATGAACAAGTACAATTGCCAGGCTTTCAGGGATGGGCCTCCCCAGCCCAAAAAACAAAGAACAAAGGGAGACCCTCTGGTGGGCTATGCATTCTTATAAAGCAAGAGTTGCAATGGCAGGGGGAGAAATTATATAACAAAGATAAGTATCCGTACTTCTTAGCTGTCAAATTTGAATATGACCAGTTTGAGTTAATATTGGTAAATGTGTATATTCCTCCAAGCACATCCCAGCACTATAATTCAGAATACTGGATGGGCTTGGAAGTTATCCTAGAAGATATATCTGTACTGTATCCTCAGTCCATACTGGTATTACTAGGAGATCTGAACGTTAGGATGGGTCCCTCTCTGTATGAGCTTGCCCAGAAGAAGGGAATCTTAGGGGAGTTCTTTGATAACCATCCTCAGTGGCTCTTGAGAGATTGTAAAAGTAATGCTGCTGGTCTGCTCCTAGTCTCCTTAGTTTTAAGGGTAACCTCCAAATTTTGGGGGGTAAGGATAAGAATTACACATACCCTTATACCTACCACTCGGCCAATTCAAGTAGCGTACTGGATCTCTTTTGCGTGTCTAGAGATAAGGCTGACCTCTTTTCGGATGTCACAGTACACCTTAGCGACAATAGCGACCATCAGCCTGTAAGCGTGACATTGCGAGGCCGCTCAGATTTAAGACCATATAACATGGCTGACAGATGGCTCACCAAAAAGGTAGAGGTGACCCAAAATAAAAGGTTAATTTGGGCCAAAATTGATACTAAGGCAATATTAGAATGCCTTAAAACAGAGAATGCTACTAAGTGGGCTAGAACAATCCAGACATCTACTACTGACTGGAAGTCAGCCTTCAATGCATTCTCCAATCTCTGTAATATACTGAAAAAACACCTAACAGCTAAACCTACTACAAAAAGAGCCCGAGTGGGTAGACCTCGCTGGTTTGATCCTGATTACCAGCGACTGAAAAAGAAATTGAAGGCAGCCATGAGGCTTGCCCAGAGGAATCCTACTGCCCATATACAAGCTAAGATTCTGCACACAAGAAGGGAATATAAAAAAACTATAACATTAAAGAAAAAAAGTTTTGCCATTTCAATCTGGTCAGAACTTGAGTTGGCTGCCAGAAGTCATAACTCAGTATTATTTTGGCACTCTGTAGCAGGTATCCTGAAGGAACAGAGTTTTGCGTTCGACATACCAATCTCTGCTGTGGACTGGGAGAATTATTATCAGTGTTTGTTTGCTCCCACTGAACTGGTAAAGAAACTATCTTTAAACAGTGATTTAATATAACCTAGAACTCCCCCCCCTTGGCCACCAGTCTCAGAAAAGGAGATACAGTCCATCATTAAAAGCTTAAAGAGCAATAAAGCCCCAGGCAAGGACTTTTTACCAGCAGAATTATTTAAGAAATTTCCCAATTGGTGGGGCCCTGTATGAGCAGGTCTTTTTACACACATAAATAACACCTGCCATATACCAGACGGGTGGACATCCTCACAGAAGAACAAGCAGGTTTTAGACAAAACAGATCTACTATTGATAACTGTCTTGAACCATCTAATTGCCAGATATGCCTATAAGAGGAGACCCCTGTTTGCTGCTTTCGTGGACCTTACAGCAGCATTTGATATGGTAAATAGAGAAGTACTATGGAGTAAATTGACATCTCTTAAAATAGAACCCAGACTCCTGGCTTTGATTAAAGCCCTTTACACAAATACTTGTTTGAGGGTGCGGTATGGGGTTAATGGGGCCCTGACTAACAAAATTCACACAAATAACGGGATAAGGCAAGGGTGTATCCTGGCCCCATTATTATTTAATTTATACATCAATGACTTGCCTGGGTTAATGAATGATACCATGGTACACATGCTGATGATCCTAAATACTTACTGTAACAGTTTGCTTTATGCTGATGATATGGTTTTATTATCAAACTCACAAGTAGGATTACGTAGGCTATTAAGAAGATTCAGCTCTTATTGCCAGGATAACTCCCTAATCATTAGCAAATCTAAATAAAAAATAATGGTGTTTGGAAGAAACCATCAGAGACATAAGTGGCAATTAGATGGTGAACCAATTGAACAAGTTCACACCTTTGTATATTTGGGCGTAACTTTTTCCAAGTCTGGATCTTGGACCTGCCATCATCAACGGAGTACATTTAGAGCAAAAGCCCATTTGAATTTACTGCTCAAACTAAAGAACCATAGTTACCCAGGGTCCCTAGCCCCATTAATCAAGGTTTATAAGGCTAAGGTTACCACAATGCTCTTGTATGGAGCAGAAATTTGGGGTCTTTACTCAATCACAGTCCTAGAACAAACACAGTCCCAGCATTTGAGATGTATTTTGGGTGTAGATCCAAGAACATCTGCTGCAGCAGTTAGAGCTGAACTGGGAATTCATACAATTCATGCATTATCTAAAATTAGAGCTTATAACTACTGATGCAAAGTTAATGAAATGGAGACTGATAGATCCCCCAAGTTATGCCTTCTAGAGCAAAAAAAACTACAATCACAAATCTCCTGGATCACCAAACTAACAAATTTTGTAAGAAGCTGTGGCCTTCCTGTCTCTTGCGTAACAGGAGAACAATCCAAAAAAGAGTTGCCCAAAGAATCAAGGATATAGAACAGGGGTGTCAAACTGCAGGCTGGATGCGTCACGACGAAACATGAAATTTGGTGGCCAGAAGCCAGGTTCTGGCTAATGAAAATCTCCTTGGAGAAAAGGAGAGATTGGAGGATCTCCCATTTATGCTCTGGAGAGGAGATGACAGGAACTGAGTTTCTTGTGATCAATCACAAGTTGAGTGGCTTCATAGCCTAGGGATTATTACACACCCTTAACTGCTTTGCAGCCTTTACAATACTGTATATATGACCAGCAAAAAGAGACTTTCTTAAATGCCTTTAGATTTAATTAATTTACAACACAAGAGGGAGATTCTGAACATCAGGGAAATAAAAGACTCTTGGTTATTTGCGTTCTTCTTTGAATTAAGAAAAGGAAAAAAATCCTATCTTAAAGGATTTTAATTTAAAAGCAAAATATCTTACTATTGTGACTCAAGAAAGTTTTAAACAGATAAAAAGGACAATAATTTTTAAAAATAAAAGAATATTTTTAAGATAAAATGCTTTTGAAAATAGCAAAATTAATTAGACAAACTGGACTTCTGTGAGAATACTAATGGTTTATTATTAAGGAACATAGATAATTGGTGAACTTTACAAACTCTATAAAATAAGAAGATGAGAACCATTGCTTTAGAAATTTGCTTGGTTAAAAACCTGGCAGCAACATATTTTTTAAAAATCCTATTTTCTCTGTGTTTTTAAAAAAGTTTTTTTTAACATCCACTGGTATACTATTTCACTATTCTTCTGCCCACATGAAGTAGAAGCTGAGGTTGTGATTTTCTCAGCTCAGATGGCTACAGCAATAATGAAGCGTGTATGACTGAAATTTATTTTTTGGAGGGGACATTTGAGAGTAGTTCTGGAAAGTGAATCAAACACATGACATTCTGTGAATCCTTATATACTTACATGTGTTGTTTGTTGGAATGTAATTAAAGAACTTTCAAAATGTTGGGATGGTAATTTAATGATAAATAGTGTATCAAAATTCATCATGGTTATAGCTAGAGAAATAAAATATAAGACTTGAAACAACATATGCTTGACCTGCAAAGATTATCTCACTAATTTCTCAGTGGAGAAATAAAAATATTTCACGGACAAGGATTACTCTGAACTGTGTTTAATATATGGTGAGTTATTATAAAAATCTTTCATGGACAAGGATTTCTCTGAACAGTTTTTAATATACGGTGAATTATTAATGCACACACTGTTCTATAAAAATAATATATAACTCAGAGTTCAGATCTAGCATTAGATTTATATTTATGAATCAAGATAAAACATTTTAAAGTTTGGATGTATATTTAATCAAGCAACACTTTACTGTATTATACTGTAAGATGTTTTCGTGCTAAAAATATTAATGTATATTCATTGTTTCTGAAATTCTGAACATTATGGGTTAATGGTTTTTAAACATTTTTATTAAAAATTTGAAGAGCAAAGTAGAAAAAAGAGAACTCTTTTATCCTTATGCATCTTAGAGCTATTTTTCAGTGGGGAGAAACCTTTTGTAGTATCATCTATGTTTCTGAACCTATTAAGCAAATATTTAATATACTTATCTGACTAGAAACTTAATATAGTCTAGCGATATTAACCTTCAACTAAATATTGTTCCAAACAAAGATATCTTTCTTATCTTTCTTACTTGTTTTGTTTTGAATACCTTGGGTTTTTAAAATGTAAAGCTAATTTCATAAAATTTATTTATGACTGAAACCTATCATATAAAGCAATAATTTCATACATAAGGATTTTCTTCTATATTTATCTCTGTGTTTACACAGATACATACACATGCACACAAATATACAGTACACACACACACACACACATATACATGCTGATTAAATTCTCCCCACACTGGAAAATATTTAACACAATTATGACATTCAGTGGTATAATGTATCAACTGACCATATCAGTTTGTTTTTTGATTGTTGAAATAGCTAAAGGAATAATTTTGAGACTCTTGTCTGAAGCCCAAATGTTGTTTGTCCTTGAAGTTTGATCTGTGATTTCTATTAAAGATCAATACATCAATTGGACAATCAAACGTTTATTTAGAAACTGTTGGTTCCTTCCTTGCATGATACTAGTGAAGAACAAGTTGGGTCCAGTAGTACTTGAAGGAATGAGACAGAAATGACTGAAGTAAGAATAAAATTTTATTTGACAACAGTGCATCAATTATATCAGGTACCATGTGGGCAGTTCTGATCATAGATATGCATAATACACTATCATGAGAAATGTAACATTTCATAAAATGTCAGAGGACAAATACCTTCCCTGAGGTGTTCATAATCTATTATTTGCCTCATGTAAAATATGAAATGGTTGCCAAGGTAAATGGGAGAAGAATGTGCAGTTTTTTCTGTCTTTTGACTATTATTTCAATTTGACATGTAAACTACAGGACTCTGCCAACGATTTTATAAAAAAGTTAATTTTTGAGAAAGGGCTTGAAAGAAAAATACTGTATTGTATTATCTGTTGAGGGAATAAGATTGAAGTTGAGAGAATACTGAATGTGATGGAATAGAGCTGAGGATATATCAAGATATAAGAATGGAAGATTCAAAACCAAAAGTGGGAAAAGTTATAAAAATAGAGACTGTAACAGGATGAAGAGGACAATGGTATAATGTGTAAATAGCTAGAGAAAAGCATAATTTGATGAGAAAAGAAATTTAACTGTGTTTTGTGGGGCTCATTTTTGATACAGTCACATAATTACTGTCACTTGATACATTTTACTGGTTCAGAGATTACATCTTTTTTATTGACAAGTAAGAATCTGAACTTTTCAAAAATTATCTGATTAATTTTCAAATCATGTGCATTTTATTGACATGATACCTAGAATAGCGTTGGATCCAAATAATAGCTTTTACTTTTAACAGAACTAAAACCATTGAAAATGTTGCAAATCATAGTGGTTGTCATTCTTTGTTTTTTGATACCCCCCCCCACACACACACTGTGTAACATTAAAGGTAATACCTATAATTTCAAATTATTCATTTGGCTTTTATATTTTCTGGAACATTTAAAAACAAAGACAATTCTTTTTTTAATAAAACATTGTTATTTTAAATATCATACAATCATTTCTATAACATTCATTTCTTACTTTATATACTTTATGTGCTTAGAATTATTTTTTATCACAAATAATAAGATATTCATGCTGCAGGCTTTTTATTTTCTAGTGACTGTAGCAGATTCTGTAATAGAATACAAAATTGCATTGATGATAGTGATGAAGTATCAAGGAAAGAATGGATTGTACTTAATGGAAAGGAGCTAAAATAGTAATGGCTCATATTGAATTTTGTAGAAAAGTAGATATGTCAATTTACAAAAAAAAATTAAAAGTATTGATTTTAGCTTTTTTAGGTATGATAATGAAATCTACTAATCCTGACTTATTTCAGTAAGTATCTTCCCTGCTCTATTTCCAAGTATGTATGTATATATATATATATATATATATATATATATATATATATATATATATATATATATATATATATATATATATATATATATATATATATATATATATATATATATATATATATATATATATATATATATATATATATATGTTTTCGTAGATTCTCGCGGGTGTCTGTATGTGTAGGTCTAGAGTCTCGGGTTTCTTCCCGCGTTCCTTTCATCTTCAGAAAGTTGTGGCGACGTTTCGACGAAATCCCATCCGTCATCATCAGGCCGGAGTATACCAGAGATGCATGGCGGGTCCTCGAACTCGGAGCCAAGCCAAAGCTCTGGAGGCCACTACACAGCCCACTCCTCAAGACACCAAATCACAACACTCAGGATATTACGACACAACAAAAAACCCCTCCCATTCAGAACACACCCCACCCAATCAGAAGACAGCCACGCCTCCAACCAATCGGAAGACAACCACACATCCACCCAATCAGAAGACAGCCACGCCTCCACTCAATCAGAAGACAACCACGCCTCCACCCAGTCGGATGACACCCCCACCCAATCAGAAAGCAGCCACGCCTCCACCCAGTCGTAACACAGCCCCACCGGCAGTTGGAAGGAAAGGAACAGACAGACCACGCATTGCTCCTGAAAGCAGCAGGAGGAATACTCCGGCCTGATGATGACGGATGGGATTTCGTCGAAACGTCGCCACAACTTTCTGAAGATGAAAGGAACGCGGGAAGAAACCCGAGACTCTAGACCTACATATATATATATATATATATATATATATATATATATATATATATATATATATATATATATATATATATATATATATATATATATATATATATATATATATATATATATATATATATATATATATATATATATATATATATATATATATATATATATATATATATATATATATATATATATATATATATATATATATATAATTTTATTTATTTTATTTCCATTTATATCCCGCCCTTCTCCGAAGACTCAGGGCGGCTTACAAGCTTAGCAGTAGCCTTCATTCTATGTATATGCCTGCTTGTTAGGGCTTTCACACACCCTCCAAGCGGCATTATTACAAAGTCAGCTTATTGCCCCCAACAATCTGGGTCCTCATTTTACCTACCTCCAGTGCTTTTTTTGTAAATGAAAAAGGTGCCGGAACTCACACATGTCGTACAACCAGCCTTGCCTACCCTACAAGGTTCCATCCAAAAAAGGTGCTGGAACTCCGTTCTGAGCGTTCTATGAGAAAAAAAGCCCTGCCTACCTCAGAAGGATGGAAGGCTGAGCCAACCTTGAGCCTGGTGGGACGCGAACCTGCACTAACTGCAGGCAGCTGGTGTTACTTAAGGAGGCATTAGCCCACTGCTCCACCAAGGCTCTTTTTTAGGCGATTAATCACTGACATAGCAACTTCGTTAAAAGGGGCAGAGCTAAAATTCCAGAACTTGATGCATCATCAGGGCATTGATTAGTTGTAATCAAATTATTAACTTTTGATATCTGTGACAATGATACTGGCCTGCAATAACTACCATTTTATTTTTTTCTACCTAACAGCAAAAGCTGAAGAGGTTTTAGAAAATAATGGGACTTTCATCCTATTGATGCACATAGCAACAACAACAACAAAAACAAGACTTTGTCAGCATTTTTGTGTTATTTCTCTACTTTTTGTGTTGAGTGCTGCAATGTCAAGACTTTATTTTTCTCTTCAAGAATATGGGCAGCTTTTTCAATTTCTGTACATGTTTCTTTTAATCTGTTCCCATCACAGTCATTTGAGAGGAATAGGTAGTTCAGAAATGTGAAAAATAAACAAGTTTGGTAACCAAAAGAGGAAAGCACACAATTTGGGGATAGGAAGAAGAAAAAGACCAGAATCAAATGTAATTCATTGCCAATCATACTTCAATATGCAATTAGACTTCATGTCTTTTAGACTTCATACAGGAAAAAACCCACACTATTTTGTTTTCAGTATGTATTCATGTATTTAATGAAGATTAGAGGCCACCCAACTCTTGGTAACTCTGGGTTACTTATATCTTAAAAGTGAAGAATAATAAAATCAGAAGAAAAAGATCATGAACTTTTGGAAGGAACAAACATAGCACTCAAGAGGGACAAAAGGACAGGTTTCAGCAGATACGATATCCCCAGGTTTGGGACAAACCAAGGTTTCAAAGACTCACAAAACATTGTTGTTGTTGTTGTTAGTTGCGAAGTCGTGTCCGACCCATTGCGACCCTATGGACAGCGTTCCTCCAGGCCTTCCTGCCCTCTACCATCTTCTGGAGTCCATTTAAGCTCACGCCTACTGCTTCAGTAACTCCATCCAGCCACCTCATTCTCTGTCGTCCCCTTCTTCTATTGCCCTCAATCTTTCCCAGCATTAGGCTCTTCTCCAGTGAGTCCTTCCTTCTCATTAGGTGGCCAAAGTATTTGAGTTTTGGCTTCAGGATCTGGCCTTCTAAAGAGCAGTCAGGGTTGATCTCCTCTAGGACTGACTGGTTTGATCACCTTGCAGTCCAAGTGACTCGCAGGAGTCTTCTCCAGCACCAGAGTTCAAAGGCCTCAATTCTTTGGCGCTCAGCCTTTTTTATGGTCCAGCTTTCACTGCCATACATTGCAACTGGGAAGACCATAGCCTTGACTATACGCACTTTTGTTGACAGGGTGATGTCTCTGCTTTTTAGTGTGCTGTCTAGATTTGCCATGGCTTTCCTCCCGAGGAGTAAGCGTCTTTTAATTTCTTGGCTACAGTCTCCATCTGCAGTGATCTTGGAGCCCAGGAAAATAAAATCTGTCACTACCTCCATTTCTTCCCCATCTATTTGCCAGGAATTGAGAGGGCCGGATGCCATGATCTTGGTTTTCTTAATGTTTAGTTTCAACCCAACTTTTGCACTCTCCTTCTTCACCCGCAACAAGAGACTCTTCAGTTCCTCTTCACTTTCTGCCATTAGAGTGGTGTCATCTGCATATTTTAGGTTGTTGATATTTCTTCCGGCAATCTTAATTCCAACTTTTGATTCATCTAGCCCTGCCTTTCTCATGATGTGCTCTGCATATAAGTTAAATAGGCAAGGCAACAGTATACAGCCTTGCCGGACTCCTTTCCCAATTTTGAACCAATCAGTGGTTCCGTGTCCAGTTCTCACTGTTGCTTCTTGGCCCGCATATAGGTTTCTCAAGAGACAAATAAGATGATCTGATACACCCATCTCTTTAAGGACTTGCCACAGTTTGTTATGATCCACACAATCAAAGGCTTTAGCATAGTCAATGAAGCAGAAGTAGATGTTTTTCTGGAACTCTCTAGCTTTCTCCATGATCCAGCGTATGTTGGCAATTTGATCTCTAGTTCCTCTGCCTCTTCGAAATCCTGCCTGTACTTCTGGTAGTTCTCGATCCACATACTGCTGAAGTCTAGCTTGTAGGATTTTAAGCATAACTTTACTAGCATGAGAAATAAGTGCAATGGTGCGATAGTTTGAACATTCTTTGGCACTGCCTTTCTTTGGAATTGGAATGTAAACTGATCTTTTCCAATCCTGTGGCCACTGTTGAGTTTTCCAAATTTGCTGGCAAATTGAGTGTAGCACTTTTACTGCATCGTCTTTTAAAATTTTGAATAGCTCAGCTGGAATACTGTCACCTCCACTAGCTTTGTTGTTGCTCAGCTTTTCTAAGGCCCACTTCACTTCACATTCTAGGATGTCTGGCTCGAGGTCAGTGACCACCTCATTGTGATTATCAGGGACATTAAGCTCATTCTTGTATACACAAAACATTACTAGGGTGGAAACTGTATGAATCTGGGCAAATACGGTTGCAGAGGGCAAGCAGTGCAACAGACATGGCACATGGCACCAGTGGCGGGATTAAAATATGTGAACAACCAGTTCTCTGTGTGGATGCCACTTCCATAAGTCCATTCTGGGCCTGGGCAACAAAAAAATAGCTACTGGTTCTGCTGAACTGGTGTGAACTGGCTGAATCCCACCACTGCATGGCATGCTTCCTTGGTTCTGAGAGGTGACATTGTTTAATTGAGGTCATCTGGAGCACACACATTCTGTCTGATTTTTATTGAAGAGAGCAATCTTGCAAATGACCTGGCTCTGAAACATTAAGGGCTTTATAGCACCTTGAATTGTACCCAAAAGGCAACCGTAGCAGCTCACAAAATAGCAATGATGCATGACAGCACTGCCTATACTGTCATATTCTTGACAAGCTTCAAGGATCCTATGTAGCGTACATTGCAGTAATAATCATGAGGTTACTGGTGCATAAGTGAGTCTCTGAAGAGTCTGAATCCAGAATGGACACACCTACTGTAATAGATGGATCTATGCAAAGGCTTTTTCACAAAAGCTGTTAAGTCCAGGCTGGTGCCCAGATTGCAACGTGGTCCAAAGGTGAAAAAAATCTCTATATCTAGGAGTTTCAAATAGTCATAGGCACTAGGCCTTTGCAAATTGGAATCTCCGATATTTTAATTGTTTTGGCACGTTTTGTAACAAATTCAGTAGAAAAATCATAAAACAGAGTTGTTCCCATTTAGATTCTCTTCTATGTAAAAATAGAATCTTTTTGTACAATTAAAGTGGTAAGCTAAATGAGATGAAAGCAAATTTTAATCAAAGATGAAAAGGAAGAATCAGATTCCTACTTCCTTTAATTCTGTGTCCAAGTATAATATCACATTTAGCACATATTCGGGAGCTGCAATAGTAAGAATACCAACATATATCTTTAGTTTCCATGTTCCATAGGATATATGAGTCTTTAACACTTGATATCTGTGACAATAATGCTGGCTTTAAGGCAGAGGGTAAATAATAACATCCTTTAATAATTTGTAATGGCAGCCACATTTCTGTGACATTTCTCAGAAATATATTTGGAATGTACCTATTCCTCACTGATGCATAGCAGAACATCTCAAATATTTTGGGTTATTTATGTTTATTTGATTTTTTTTTCTTCCTAGCGTTTTTTTTAAACAAATTTATGGTCTGGTGGGGTTTTTTTTAGATCAACCAAGTGTTGATCTATTTGGTTGTGACAGGAAATGATCAACTGGCAAGCCTGAGTGATGGGCTGAGAGAGAGAGAGCAACTGATCCAAAACCACCCAGCCAGCTTTCATGCCTATTGCAGGACTAGAAGTCATGGTCTCCTGATTTCTAGCCTGGTACCTTAACCTCTAGACCAGACATGTCAAACTCTTAATGTCATGTGATGTCACGCAACATATTGGGACAGTTTTGCCATTGCCGGCAATGGGATGGGCGCGGCTTCCATGTGACGCATCCGGTCCTCAGGCCAGCAGTTTCACACCCCTGCTCTAGACCAAACTTACTCTCCTAGTTTACTTTTTAAATTAGATTTCTTACACGTGTACACACACACACACACACACACACACACACACACACACAGACACTCATAAACACAATCACCTTCAAACACAAAATTTAGCCTTCCAATGTGGCTAGGCACTATTCTTACTCCCAATGAAATGGAAATTATAGCTGCATGCCCTGTGTACAGTAACAAACGTAAAAGTCTATTGATGAGCTGGATCAATGAGATATTTGACTTTTACCAATGTAAATTAAAAAAAAAATAAAGGTGAAAATGTACTCCTGATTCACTCTTTTCTTCACTGAATTACATCTGATCCATAACGCTGGTAGTTATATCTGATTCATAAAGAAGCATTTTTATGGAGTTGATGAACAAGAAACAATTATCTGTTGAAAAAGGTAATTTAGATTTCCTGCATGATCATGTCAAAAACAGATTTAAAATCTATAAATGCCACAAGAAGAGTACTATGGGGGATAGTGGAAGAATAATATTTTTTATTAAAAAACCACATTCATAATTGCTTTTTTAAAAAACAGTTACTTCACCCCAGCAATCAAGTTATTTCCAATAGAGATATTGAACATAAAGCTGACTAATTACAGCTAGCAGAATATTCTATTTGCTAGTTCTGCTTTCTTTCCCTTTTATTGAAATGGAATAATGATTGTATAGCTCCATTCCTTGGGAATGTTTGCTAGCTGTTCTAAGTGAGTAAAACAAGCTACAAGAATGGTTACCCACAAACCTCTACTGGTTATTAATGATTGAGGTTGAATATTTTCTGCATCTATTTAGTTAGTTGAATGTGCAGAAGCAGGTGCAAAAAAGAGATTATTGCTTTGTGGGAGGCCCATCTGTCATTGCTGAAGTTATTATTTCTAACATAACATGTTATTTCAGAGGAATGAAAAGCATACATATATGGTAAGTCCAGCTGATGAGCTACTGGCATATAACATTCTGCTTTAGCTGATGGCCCAGTGCCAATTTCTGCAGCTGTCTGTGACTTAAGACCCTTCCTGGTTAATATTCTAACCACCTCACCATTCTGGATATATTAAAAAGCAGTTTAGAAAACAACAAAGCAAATGAAATTTGTCACTAATATCCAGTAGGTTTTGGAAAATGAAATATACCATGTCTATGTGAGTTCCTTAGGCCTGAAGCTAGCTTGATGATCTTGGGATAGTCACTATTTCTCAGCTTTAGGAAGCAGGCAATGATAAAACACTTTCAAAATCTTGCATGAAATCTTCAGGAACATGTCAGCAATGAATCAACAATGACTCAAAGGCATCAAAACAAACAAACAAACAAACAAACAAACAAACAAACAAACAAAGTGCACCTGTCAATGTGCACTGAGATATTCTAAGATTTTTAGACAGGGTTCTTAACTAAACACTCACTCCTTAAGTTTACTGGCTGGTGAAGTTCAATTTGAAAAACACTGTTGTTTTGATATTAGATAAAGATATTATTGACCTCATTATTTCTAAGCAATTTGGCTTATTAAAATACAGTGTGGTTTTATAAGCCAAATTGCTTAGAAGTAATGAGTCATCATCACCAACTAGTTTACCGTTGCAAGATGAAGGGTCTGCCTAGAAGAACAAGGCTGAGTCTCTGCCAAGATCATAGATTTTTTTTTAGAGAAGTCAGATGACTCAGCACAACACTAAAAGCAGGTAGGGCAAAAGGGGGAAAATGTTGGAATGCCCTTCTAAAATGGCACATGCGTGCTTTAGATGTAATATATAAAAAGACAAACAGGAAGGGGGAAAGTTAAATTGCAGATGTTGCAGTATATGCTCCATGCTGCTACTGAGGATACCACCTTGTGAACTTGGAGGGAGTGAAAGAACAATCTAGCTGGCTAGAGGTTCCAGTTTTGGGATGAGACGGTAGACCAGGAGGAAAAGTCTGGAGAGACTTGTGAGGAAAGACCAGAAGGACGAACTGTGTTTTGTAAGGAGATTCAGAGTGTAGACAGTAGGACTTTGTGAGCTAAAGACTTTTTTTTTAATGCAAGGCAGCCAGAAGAAAACTCATAGATATTCCAGTATCAGTAATTGAGATAAGGATGGGAAGAAAAAGATGTAATAAAACTAAGGAAAAGAGAACTTGAAAATATTTGATGTTTCTTATACTATTCTGTAGTATGGAGGGAGAACTGGCCAAAGTGAAGGTTGGAAAGAAGGGAAGAAATATTTAAGTCAGGAGAAGACTGGAGCTAAGCCCAAAGGGTGAGAAAAGATGCATTCTTTGAAGAAAAAACCTCAAAGAAGCCTTGCTTCTGGAGCCAATAAAGGCGGTGACAATCTGAATTCAATATCAACATGGCTAGGGGAGCAATTGCTCCAATGTTGAAAAAACAAAATACATGCTGCAAAGGGCATAGCATAGTGCAACTGAAAAGTAAATAAGCTCTCAGGGGATTGGAAAGGCTGTTATAAAGTGAACACTGAAGTGTATGAAGAGAATTACTTTGCATGTTAAAGATGTACAGTATTGTCTGATTTTAGACCCCAATTTGTTTGTGATGAAGTCAGAAAAGAACATAGAACTGAATTTGTTAATAGAGATTTCTCTCTGACAAATAAGAATGGGGATTTGAAGTTGAAAGGAACATGTTAGAAACTAGACCTTATAGACAGTTCCCCAGAGAGTTATCTGATATGAGAAAACCTGATAATGTGAAAGGAAGATTTGTCACTGCATCTTGGCATAGCACAAATCAGGCAGAATCAAAAGGAAGAACTGTGGGCTTCTGGAATTTTGGTGCTCCCAGACGTGCGAGGGATTCACTCGTGTCACATGGATTTCTTTATCGGGGGGGGGCCTGTAAAGGGGTCAAAAGTTGCCCTGGAGGGGCGATGAGTAGGGGAGAGGTCTCTCCAGTCGGTGGTAGAAGGGCAGCGGCCCTCCCATCGGCTTGGAACTACTCTCCGAACCGAAGAAGAAAGGATCGGCCACTCCCATGGCCCATCATTTAGCCATTTCCTGCCAAAGCCAAAAGGACAAAAAAGCACTTGAAAGCCCTTGAAAACTGGGTGAGAATTGCCTTCTTGTTTTCCTAATTGTCTACTTTCCCTGTCAAAAGCTTCTTGAATTTTCTTCCCCCTGTGAGGAGAGAGGGAAGGGATTTTTTTCCCCCACCCTCCTCAAGAGCAGCCTTTGTCTACATTGGGAGAGAAAAGAAACAGCCTTCTACTAAATTATACTGATTTATTGGACTTACTGCCTTTCTACTTTTGGCCCAAACTTCCTATATTTACAGAAATGGACTACTCTACCTATTAGTCTAAAAAGGGGACAAAAAAAACTAAATAAAAAGATACTGTCTTTTGAAGTATTCTGAGGATATTTAGTGAGTATTATTGGCAAACAAGCTTGCTTACATTTTGGACTGACCTTGGCATTAAGATAAAAACCTGAAACAGCTGGAGATGAATTTGGCTTAGACTTGTGGAGGTAATCTCTTACTGATTTTTGTTTGAAAAATAGTCTCCACCAAGGACTATTTATAATTATTACAAAATGGAGAAGGATCAGCCACAAACCTTGCTTGATTATAACCTCATACTTGTAACAATCTACAAAGTCACTGAGATGTCTATCTACAGATTTAATAATTTACATGCCAACCTTAAGTCTCAGATTGAAACCCAGACTGCAACTAAAGAATTTATACTTCAGAATATAATAAAATTGGAAGATATTACTATTGAGACAGAGGAATATAAGCAACAACTATGCAAAGAACCGACAACTTTAAAAGTACAAGGAACTATCACTATGGCAAATAACCTTAAGGACCAACAACATACTATGGGAAAACTTAATGTGCAAGATAGTGATTTTAACATAGAGGATGTGGAAGATCAATAAAGACAGTTTCCTGAAAGCCTGGATAGCCAAGCATTAATTACAAAATTGGATAAGACTCTCTATTTAAAGCAGATGAACCCAGACAGAAGAGGAATCCAGACCGAACTGAAGATAAAGTTTTTAGAGCAAATACAGAGACTAGAACTAACAGGGCAACAACATAATGATTACAAATGTTTGGGTTTTGTGGACCAATGATGGCTAGATGGCCTCCTTTGATTCAAATAATATGTATTGGAGTGAAGGGAGACCTATCTGGCAATTCAAAGGCCTTGGTCTGGAAACCTGATTGGCGAAAAAAGAAATCTCGAGTTAGATTTAAAAAGTGAGTTCTTAGAGAACCATTAAAGTTTATCCTTTTAGTAATCAGTGATCTATCAGGATCGAAAATAGAAAATGTTTATGAGATAGAACTAGAATGTGTTTATGTATTTATTAGGCTTATTTTAGACATTATAATTTGTGCAGTGACATAATGGAAATTTGGTTTATAGATCCTACGTCTGATGTTAAAAGATGTTTGATTATTCTATTCAAGAATTAAGATTAGCTAAAATTTAAAACAGAATCTGGTTGTATATAAATAGTTCTAGATTGATAAACATAGGCTGTGGTCCTGTCAGTAATGTGTGATGTATTAGGATGTGAAACAGACAATGTTTATTAGGTAGAACACAGCTACTCAGCCACTGTGTACATGTTAGATGCTATAGTTTTTGCTGTAATGTAATAAGGGAAATTTGGGTTGTGAGTATTATTTGGGATGTTAAAGGCTAAATTTGAATAATATAATTAAAATTAAAATTAGGTAAACTTTAATAACAGGACATAGATATATATGAAATTGAATTGACAAATTTTTCAACTGACCGTGCTATCTCTAGAAATTTATTAGTTTAAACTGGTTGTATGAAATGTTAAGGGAAATTGAGAAGGATGTTTTGATAATGTAACCTGAATTATGTACTGAAAACTCTGTTACTGAATCTCTGATTACCCAGTCATCATGATGCTTTCTAAATATGTAGATTTTAACTGAAAAACCAGTAAAACTTGTTTAAAAGAAAAGAAAAGGAAGAACTGTGTAATCTTTTCAAAATTGTAAATTGTAAACATATCAGACATATGTACTTGTGTGATTTGATGGTAAAATGTCCTTGAGACATTTTACAACAAGCACTGAAAACACAAATATGCAGCACAGCAGCAATATTTAATTTGTGAGAAAATCCACACTTGTCCCTGTTCCCTTTCCACTGAGTTAAATACAGGAAGGAGGCATTTTCACCTTGGTGAAAATATCTCATTTTTGGTGCTGATATTTGATTTCCGAAGGAAGGCGAGATCATGAGACAACCCAATGCACTCAGGACAGTTGCTTCTTGTTAGTAGACTGCAGGAAACACAATTTTGTGGTCAGCTTATAAATTGCATAGCTGAGAATCAAGGGATACCATCTAAGTTCATAGTCGTAACATAGTCTTTTAAGGACAAAAAGCTTGACTGAGCCTCATTTCATTATCTTTTTATTGTTTTGAAAATATTAAGATTCTTTGGATTGCAAGTTTCTACTATACTAATTGCATGAGTTTTCTTCTTAGTGAAAGAACTTTTAAATATAATTTTAAGGACTTGGAAGAATATTACTTTTGGCAATACAGCAAAAAAGTGTTTAGAGTTCTGTTTTTGGAAAATTAAAAATGAATTGAGGGTCCAGAGAGACTTGGAATAAATGTTCGAAATTAATTATAAAATCCTAACCATGGGAAATTGTGACTGCTTGCATTCTTTAGGGAAAAAAATGTGATAAGTTAAGTGATTAAAGGTTGAACACTAGAGGGCAGTAGAAGCAAATAAAGTAATGGATGCATTGATTACGTGTAAAAATGATTCAGAAGATACTCTTAAAGATTTCTGCCATTATTGAAAGACTAGATGAAGATATGGAAGAGAAACACATTTTACTGGATAAAGAGGAATTGACTTCAACATTGACTTAAAAGTGACAAACAAACAAATAGTGATTATTGAGAGAACAAAAAAGTTAGCTATATTATAGTGATTAAAAATATAGCAAAAATAAAAAACTAGCACAAAAAATATCCATATAACAACTATAAACCATTACATGTTTAACTCCATTCTTTCCTTTATTAAATCTAGATCATGTAGCAATTTACTGTGTCATCTTATTTTTAGAACACAGCGATTTTTCAAAAATATATAACAGGCTTATATCCTGGATTTATTTCTTAAAATCAGGTGAATAAGTTTTTTACTCCTTATTTAAAATTTAATATTTGAACAGGACATAACTTAAAAATTGGAAGGCTCATCTTAAATTAGGACAGAATGTATACACATCATTTTGGGCAGGTCAGGAGAAATATTAAATCTAGTATATAGTGTTAAGTCCCTTGGTTCCATTCCTATCTCTCCAGATATGATGATGTAAACATCAGTTTGGGGCTTCATTTAATTGCCAGTGTTTAATTTAGATTATCAAAGTATTCCAAGACTTTATGACCCCACTTTTTAAACACAAAAGACTAAGTCAACATTTATAATCAGAAAGCTATGGGTTTTTTAAAAAAAATTTTTGGTCACATTGGCTCATAGCTCTAATCTATTAACTGAAACCTTAAGTTTAGAGAACATTAGGAGACTATGGTCTTCTGACATTCTTTTTAAGAAGTACTTATATTGGATGTACTTACATTGAATGAAAATTGGTAAATCAAATAGCAAAAAGGGACCATATTGTAGGGGAAAGAATTCAGACTCGGGTCGATAGAGATGCTCTGAACCAGCCAGGCAGCCTCGTCTCTCTAAAAGAACACTGAGCAACTGCCCGCTGAACTTTTATTCACCTCCTTTTTTGAATACCAAATATAACATTACATAAATCCCATCAATCTCAAAAAATAGGATACATAGTGATAATTGGATACATAGTGAGAACTACTCAGGTGCCTATGAGATCATTACAAAAACAAGATACTAAAAGATATATGTGAAAGCTCTATCATAGCGTTTCCCAAACCTCCCACATGCCATCCTGTGCGAACCAGGAGAGTGTGCTCATCATTGTAATTCATGTAGAGGCCGGTAAGAAACGTTTGGGAAAGCTGAAGTTTGGGAGGCCAAAAAACTGGCCGTTCCCACACCATTTGACAGGTTTCATAGTATATTATCAACATATTAGCTTTTAATATGCAATGGAAGCAGTCAAGGTACTAAATGCAAATTCTGGCTGCCAAACAAACTTGAGACATAAGTATTACGCATTTCAAAAGATTTAAAATAGTAGTGTTCAAAAAATATGTGTTCTAGAATGTATTTGAGATCAGCCATTGGCCTAATACAGCAGAGCTATTTTGATTTTTTTTTTAAATGAGATTTCCAGATAATTTAAGATCAACAAAAATATTCTGTCTCCCAATAGAGTAATGGACTACTAGAATTAGGAAGATGAGAGGATGGGACTAATATAGACTTGAGTAGGAAATAATTTTTTTGCAAGTTTCAATTCTTCTGGTGAAAAAAAATCTCTTGGGAAAAATGTGGATTACATTTCTACACATTCACATCTACGAAATGGTATCACTGAATTCTATGGTTTGAATTTTGAGTAAAGATAGTGTACCATTTTATCTGCAACATTATGCATTATTTTTGTACTGTATTTTCCGGCATATAAGATGACTTTTTAACCCATGAAAATCTTCTCAAAAGTTGGGGGGTCGTCTTATACGCCCAGTCGTCATATACACCGGAAAATAGTACATAAATCAATCGAGCGCCCCCGTTCTTGCAAAGCAACTTCAAGCCTCCTTAGTCCAGTCCCCCCTCCAACATGACTCTCCCTTCCCACCTCCAAGAGCCTCTAAGCCCTTGCAAATGCCAGACCCCGGGAGCGGCAGGAAGCCCCTCCCCCTCCCCCAAGTGGCATCTGAGCATAAGCAGAGCACGCCCTGCTACCCGCTATCTCTCCCGGCAGTCTGGACAGCGGTACTTGGTGGCCTGGTGCCCCTCTCACCCACAGACCATGCAGTGGCCCTCTCCAGCCGGCCTCGGCATGGCCGCCCCAAGCCTGGCTCTCCAGCGCGTCTTCCAGGCCTGCCTGGCCGACTGCCTCCTGGGCGGGGCTTGGCTCCAGACGCGGCGGCTGCTCCATCTGCAAATGTGCTCTCAAAGCCGGATTGCGCTCAGCCATGCAGGCTGCCGAAAGGCGGGGACTTGGAGTTCCCATGGTGGTTGCGGCTTCTGGCGTGCCATTTGCATAGTCTGGCCTGGAAGAGCGTGTTGTGTGAACGCAGCTCTTGCGTTTATTCCAAAGGGTGGGTGGAAGGAAAAGCCCCTTTGGGCTTCAAAAGGGAGGCTTTGCACCATCTGCATCAGACGGGGCTGAATCAGGCTTGTGTCGGACACTTGGCAACTGGCATGTAAGTATTTTCCGGCGTATAAGACGAAAAATCTTGAAAATCTTCTCAAAAGTCGGGGGTCGTCTTATACGCCCAGTCATCTTATACGCTGGAAAATACGGTATTTCTTTCAATTCATTTATTATTGGTGATGGACATATTTTTTCTTCTGCTGTTGTTATATTCACCTTTCTAAGTCACTATTTTACACCTGGTCCAGTTGGGATTCTTCTGATTTCAGGATTTCACTGAAGAAGAGTAGAATCCAGAAGTCCAATGTTTTGCACTAGCACAAGCACTTAGACTTATATATTATTTCACAGTACTTTACAGCCCTCTATAAGTGGTTTACAATGTCAGCATATTGCCTTCCCCCCACCAAATATAAGTCCTCATTTTACCAATCTCGAAAAGATGGAAGGCTGAGTCAACTTTGAGCTGAGTCAGAATTAAACTCCTGACAGTCAGCAGTGAATTACTTTGCAATACTGCATTGTAACCACTGCACCACCACAGCTCTTTACCCATTGTAAAGAGTTCCCTTCGTCCAGTGCGCTCGCACAGGGAGGGTCTTCTCAGGGTGCCGCCGGTAAAAGATTGCCAGCGGATAACACCCAGGGGGAGGGCCTTCTCTGTGGGTGCGCCTGCCCTCTGGAACCAGCTGCCCGTGGAGCTCAGGACTGCCCCTGACCTGCGTTCATTCCGCCGGGACCTGAAGACTTGGCTCTTTGAGCTCTCTGGCCCAGGCTGAGAATTTTAACTGGGGTTTTATTTTCAGGGATAATTTAATCTTTTTAATTGTCTTTTAACTTTTGTATTTTGTATTGGTGTGATTTTAAAATGCCCTGTAAACCACCCTGAGTCCTTCGGGAAAGGGCGGTATATAAATCTAATTAAATTAAATTAAATTAAAATTGTTACTCTCAAAAATGTATCAATAAGAGCACTTTTTCTCTGCTGATTTAGATTGTTTCATCTTTAACTCATCCATGCCTAAGTTTCCCTTCTCTAGTTTCAGTAGCAGATTTGCTAATTAATGATTACCCAGTATTTTATTTTATTTTCAATTATTCAGGAAATTGTTTTTTTTAAACCCTTTAGGACGAGAGAATTGCTATATAGCAAAAATAATAATGTCATCATCGTAGCTATTTCCCATATAAGAAATAGATGGAATAAAAACAAGATTACACTGCTAAAGTGCTGTGCGCAGTTCAAATTAGGGGAATGTAAGTTTGAGACCAATCTGCCTGCAAAAATTGCACCAGGATGTTCAGCCTCAATATATGTAGTTTAACCATTCCTTTTCTACAATAAATTTTTGTATATTGGTTTATTTAGACTAGTGCCTATTAGTGTGCTTTTATGCTTCAATAATATGTAGTAGATTGTAGAAGCTTTAATACAAAGAATTAACAATTATTATGAGTGAGTGCCATTTTGTGCATTTTTTTAAATTCCAGAAATGGCAATTTAGTGGTGTTTTATTACTAAAGAAAATTGGTCCCCGCACAAATTTATTATGCACATTGTCCTCAGTATATGCTGTGTGGGATGCTTTTTTGTGGACGCCTGAAGGATACTTTGGAAATAAACTCAGCAAGTGCCTAGGAAATGTTTATAGAAAAAAAATGGTGAGGACCAGGTATAGCTCAGTGTGGCACCAGAAAGAACACATCATTTACAGTACATCAATTTCCCCTAATTTGGTGCCCTGCAGGCCATGGTATATCAGAACATTTCAGACAACATCATTTACTACCTGACTCTATTTTTGGGGGGGAAGGGGGAGTTGCAACTAACTAGTACTATAATAAGGAAATAAAGTGATCTGGTTAAATCTCTTGGTTGAAATCATGGGTAAGTTAGTCCAGGGGTCCCCAACTCCCGGTCCGTGGACCAGTACTGGGCCATGGCATGCCAGCAACTGGTCCGCACAAACAAGCAAAGCCCCATCTGCGGGATATAGGCAGCACACAAAACCATGCCCCCTCCAGTCCGCGGAAAAACCTCTCTCCATGGAACTGGTCTCTGGTGCCCAAAAGGTAGGGAAACTCTGAGTTACTCCATACTGAGAATTGTTTTTATTGTTCCAAAATGTTTTTAGCATTTTTAATTGTAATATTTGTTTTGAATTGTAAGCCATTCATAATCATTGACTGAGATGGACAGCTATAGAAATTGAATTAATTAATTAATTAATTAATTAATTAATTTTTCTGTAAGACAGCCTACTATAAAATAAGTAAAACAGAATTATTTAAAAAGAACTTTTTGTTTGGCGGTGTATCCTGGAATAAATGTGGAACATTAATATGTTATTTAAAAAGAAGAGAGAGCCTAATTTCATATTCCGTACAGTTAGCATCCCATAGGATAAAAGTACCTGAGTATTGAACAAAGAACAACTCACTTCCAATTAATGTTTTTGTTAATGTTTCCAACATATTCTTTTGACAATTTTTCTGGAAGTTTACAGGCCGGTACCAGTCATCAGGAACTGCTATCCTATCTGCCACTATAATTCCTGAAGAGAAAAATAAGGAAGAATGGGGCTTTTTTCTGAGATCTCACTGTTACCTAACACAAAGACAACAAGGAAATAACTGCAAGAGTACAACCTGCTGGTCAGGTGGTGTAACGGGCATTTGACTAGATAATTCAGCTTTTCCTTTCTTCATTGGGAATGTAGAAGAAGTTTTGCTTATCCCTAACAACTGCACACAAACAGTTGAAGATAACTTCAGAAGCTCTTTATTGTTCCCACTCAACAGAGTTGTTTGAAAGTATTCCTCAAAAGTACAATTTTTGCCATGTTCAAAAACAAGATCTTTTATCAAGTTAGTTACAGATACCATCTGCATTATCTTCCTGTGTACCTTATTTGTTTTATAATTTTTTTATTGAAGAAATTTACATAATAATAAAAGCAGTGTAAATTTAAGAAAAGGAAAATTAATTCTCTTTTCCCCATATTTTACCTTTCTAGATATCAAATCCATAAATCAACAGTTCATTTTCTTCTATTTTCAGCAAAAAAAGGTTTCCAGTCACTAATAAATATACTTTTTGTCTTCTTCCTAATCAAACAAATCAATTTTGCTATCGCTACAAATTCTGTCATCTCACCAAACATCTGTTGTGGCTATTTCAGAGTCCATTTTCATGCATATTCACTGCAGTTACTATACACAAAAACCATCTTCCATGAGTTTTTTCCCCCTACATGATTATCCATCAATCCCTACAGGAAAAAATTTGATTCAACTGTATAGTGATATTTAAAATTCTTTGCATCCCTGTATGTGTTTAGACCCATAATTTTCTACAAATCTACAAATTTCTATAAATCTACAAATTTTTACAAATTCACCATGTGTGATAAATGACTCTTCATGTTTTCCACATATCCGACATTCCTGTATACCTTATTGGAACAAGCAGCAGCCATGAAATAGTAACTATCTGTTGTCCTTGAACAGACATACTTGTCACACACTATTTCTTTAAAAACATGCAGTTTCTATTCCCTTCTTGTTTATGTACCTTAGCTGCAATTTGTAATAGTATCCAGAAAGCTTTATCTCTGGAAAGCTTAAATGCGTTCATACCCTGCTTTAAATGTGATCTAAGATGGTTTCAATTATGACTTCTAATACTGGATTCCTATAGAAGATAAACTAACTTGACCAGAGATAGAGAAACATTTAAAAGAAGGAAACATAAACATAGAATCCCTTATTAATCATATGCATTATAATACAAATATACACACTGACAAATGTCCTCCTCTCAGCTTCAATACATGACATCAATAACTGAATCCTACTGTGATCTGATTGGCTCATTGCCAAAACAAGATGACACCTGATTGGCTGTCTAAACACTCATGCTCATTGGCTACAATCAGATGAAGGAAAGCTGCCTGATATCAACCTAAGCAAGTTGTGCTTCCTTTTTCTGGTTATTTGGCTATAACTTTTCATAGAATACAGTACAGATAATTGAACAAACTATGTTGCATTACATTCTTGATTAAATTATCTTTCCATTGATATATAATTATATGGTACTACTCCAAAAAAAGTGGTGTTATTAGCCATCAAACCTCAAAAATACACTTTTCCCAAAAGGTTTCCACAATTTTGGCCACTACTGTATATAGATTTTAAACAGTTAAGTATGTTAAACCTTGCTGTACCCCATGTATGAGATGTCTTTGGCTGGATACCTGATCAACATTCGCTGGCCCAATTATAGAGACATGAGGAAAACTGAATGAAAATTGTCTAGAATAGTTGGGACCAGAGAAGTTTTCTTGAACAAAGGGCATATCACTGCCCCTTTCAAGATAGGAGGTCCTCTTTCTCTTTTTCATCCCCTCCTCAGATTTTACCACATGGAGCAATCTATATATTACCTCCTGGATGTCCTTCACCAGCAGTCATGAATATAATACTGAGATGGCAGGACTCATCAGTCTGAAGACTCTTTCCACGTTCCAAGGTGTCATAGGTTCAAACTTGTTCTAGACAACAAGAGAAGAATTTGCTTCTGTCACCTCAAAACTACTTGCTCAGTCAAAATCCAGCTCTGAATGAATCTGAGCAACTGTATCTGTTAGATGTTCAGATTACTGTTAATCAGAGTCGCTCTGTGAGGGAGATGGGTAGTTTAAAAATTCAATAAATAAAATAAATAAATTTGCAGAAAGCTTACTGTGCTAGTTCTTCTAGTACTTTTGTGAAGAGATGTGTGTACTGATACCCATTGCTAAATGTTTCTAAATTTTTCCCCCTCTGTGTTGAAGAAGAAAAGAAAGAAAGAAAGAAAGAAAGAAAGAAAGAAAGAAAGAAAGAAAGAAAGAAAGAAAGAAAGAAAAAGAAAGAAAGCAAGCTATACATTCTTACCTGGAAACAGATGTTGTTGAACTCAGTGAAATAGCTATATAGCATTTGGTTATATAAATGCTCTGCTAGAGTGATGCACATTGAAAACCCTTTTTATTTGTATTGTTATACATGAAGGTACAGTAAATGTTAATTCTTTTAGAACAGCCTTCTCCAATCTGATTTCATCCAGTTGTGCTAGTATTACAACTCCCAAAGTTCCCTTGCAGCATGACATTACTCCATAAAAATGCACAAATCCTTTCATTGTTTGCATTATATTTCAATGACCTCCTTCAAATTACTATTAATGGAGTTTTATGTTTGAGAGAGAGTTCATAAAATTCTGTCTCTTCTGTTCTGCTCAGTCCTGTCCTTGAGTTTATGATTCTGCACAAATTAATTACAACATCATACAATTCATCTCCTGTAGGGGTATGGTCACAGTAAGCATTGTGGTTATTGTGCTGTCTAGTGAAGGCAGCTGACCAGTGAACGCTTATCTCTATATGGCTTTCAAGTGTCTGCTTCCCATTCTATGTGAACACATTTAAGGCTAGACGGTTTAAATTTTCCTCAAGAGGGTAATCTTAAAACAGCAAAGTATGTAAGGGACTGCAGACAATGTGTGTACATTTCAGGTTGTGGCTACATAAGGCTACACTGGTTCACTCAGGAAGGGAGAAAAGAAGTTTTCCTTTGATTCTAGTCACTCGCAGGCTTCAGCAGACACTGCAGGAAGGAAGGCTTGTTTGCAAGTGCCACCAAAGGCAATGCGCAGCTCTCTGACAAGCAGTAATTCTGAGTGATTGTTTCTTTTTTAATGTGGACAATTGCACTCCAATCACAAAAGGAACCTAGTGGCATTTTGCTACTCAGTGAGTAATTTGGGGTTTGGCATTCTGTACTTTCTAATTTGTTAACATTAGCAATCATTTAACTTGCGCAAGACAAGTTTAAGTACTTACAGTGATTAATTTTTATTTCTCATATTTACACAAGGTAAAGGTAAAGGTTCCCCCACACATGCGTGCTAGTCGTTTCCGACTCTAGGGGCCGGTGCTCATCTCCGTTTCAAAGCCGAAGAGCCAGCACTTGTCCAAGGATGTCTCCGTGGTCATGTGGCCAGCATGACTAGATGCCAAAGGCGCACGGAACGCTGTTACCTTCCCACCGTAGTGGTCCCTATTTTTCTACTTGCATTTTTACGTGCTTTGGAACTGCTAGGTTGGCAGAAGCTGGGACGAGTAACAGGCACTCACTCTGTTATGCGGCACTCAAGATTCGATCTGCCAAACTGCCGACCTTCTGATCGACAAGCTCAGTGTCCTAACCCACTGAGCCACCGCGTCCCTTATTTACACAAACACAGGCATAAATATGTATGGTTTTATCATTGGTGGACAGATTGGTCCTTTAGCTTCATGGAATACTCTGCCCACTGGGAAGGGGTGATGTATCTTTACAAAGAAACATCTTGCTACTCGATACAGGATTTCTCATGATTTATGGAGCATGTCATATCCTCAAAAGGAGTTAATGAAAATTTTATGAGATGTAGATGTAAACTCCGAAAAAGGATGCCTGGTTTTCCTTACTCATTAACCCTGTTCCTTAGTTACATTATACTTCTTCTGTGAACTTTCTAAGATAGAAGGGTAAGAATGATTTAGCATTTTGATTTCAGGACAGAACAATTGGTCTTATATAGCTTCATAGAAGATCAGACACAACAATACCTTATATAATTATTCAGGATGCTCAGGGAAGTGAGATTAGTTCTTAATAAGGGCTAAAGAAATTTATAAATGTGGCACCTTTAAGCATGAAGGAAAAGAATAATATCAGGTTGCCATTTATTTATTTTTTCAGCTTCTACAGGCCAGAAGCTAAGAAGAGGGAGTGGATCTAAAATGGTTTACTTGGTTTTCTCAAACTGGTCAAACCTGGATTCTCTTAATACAAAACTGTTTCATGAAGCTTTGCTCCCTATTCAAAACATTTGCAAATTTAAGCAGCCTTTCTTGCGATCCTCAAGAGGGGCTGCAGAAATGAAGCTATGGGAAGCCTGAGAACTGCACTTTGCCCATCTCTCTTCTGTGAATGTTTATTTCAGCTAATTTCTATTTTCTCAGAGGAAAAAAAGAACCCAGAAAATTGTTATATTTCTGCCAGTTTAAAACTAATGATCTCACTTCAGTGGCATTCTTCCCTAGACAACTTGCTATTCCAATAGCAGCTATTCCTAATCATGCTGGCTTGGGGTGGGAAGTGGGGGAAGGTCTAAAGTCTCCCTTGCATGCGATTTGAATTTTCTTTGCAAAACAATGTTGGGAAAAGGAAGGGACATTGTCAAAAGGGACAGAAACTTGGCTGCATCGCTATTCCAGGAAAAAATCATTATTTTACTTAATTCTTCCAGTGTCTCTTCCAAGGGCGATTGAATTTGGGCAGAAGGATACATTATTTGATCAGGTGGGGGGAGGAGAGGAAAGGTGTAGCTGAAGTCCATTAGCAAATGTGAATGGCTTAATAGCAGTGAGTTGATTCATAGTAGAGAACAAGCTGGATCCTGAAAGTCTCTCCTCACCAGTTAGCAGCTTGTTAGTAGTGCCCAGATAATTAGGAAGCTATAAATACTGGAGGCAGACATAATATTTCCAGGCAACATCATCAATTAAGGAACATCAGCATCAGAGAAATGTCAGGTTAAAAATAACCTTGAATAGCATTAAGGTTTTTTCATTACAGTACTTAATTTCCATATCCTTTCTTAAGGAATGAAATATATTGAAATTTTTAAAAGTGGAGAGGGAAGAGAAAGATACCCTTCAGTAGTGCTTGATTTAATAAAGTTTTATTGGTAATACTGCCAACATGGTTTGCCATTGCCCTCTTCTGGAATGTATTTTCATCTTCTAGTCTGACGTAGCAGCCCAGAAATTCTCATGTGGTTCCCATTCAAGTTTTACTCAAAGCCAACCCTGCTTAACATCTAAGATCAGAAAAAAGCTGCCCAGATGTTGCCATCTGCTGAGGCTAATATTAGAATACTTTATTTAGAAACATGCTGAACATCTTACAATGGTTGGTGATGCAGATGTGTTGGTGAGAGATATTGAATCTTATTTTCTCATTTCACATTGGTAGCTTGGATTTTTTATAGCACTTCTGCTACAAGCACACTCTAGGTATGTTCACAGGATGAAAATACATTATGTGCAAGTAAAAAAATAATAATAATCCAAGCTATTTATGTATAACTGGGAAGAATTAGATGGCTTTCTATAAATACAGATGCAGCTGCACAAAACTCTATTTTTGTCAGAATGTGCAACTAGGACTTGACAATAAATCACAGATGTTTTGATTCTTACCTGACTACATCCAATTCCTAAGTTAAAAATCTTATTGAAACACTTTAGCTAGAAAAGAATCTTTATTGTGGACAGAAAAATACAGATCAGTTGATTGTTTGCAGGGTAATGGTAAATGCTTCTTATACCCACAGTAGTTTAAGACTACTTTTGGTATAAGATTAATTTCTGCCCGTCCCATGAATTAATGGAATTTTTTGCATGGCATGTAGTGGCCTTAAAACTGACTGTTGATTGAATGTTTCCTTAACTGTCCTGAAAATAGTGTCCTCTCAGCTTATTTCTCACATTATTTCCCCATCTCCTTAATTCTACCTTGTATGGAAGTATAAGGTTTTCCCATCCCTCCTGGTTGGCTGTATGTGCAATAGCATAATTGTTCTCAGGTCAATAAGTGTCAAGGTTATGATTTAACAACCAAACAGCTTATGTAACGATGTAATGTAACATAAGGTGGATCATGCAATGATACAAATGACTCAGCAGGAGTCTGTGCCCCTTTAAGAGCCTGAGTATAAAAGGGAAGGCTTTGGTTCCTGTGTTCTCTCTTGTCCATTTCCTTCTGTAATTGCTGTGTGTTGGAGTTTGCTGTATTACCATGTGCCTGTATTTTGTTCCTAGTGTATATTGTAGATAGTGTAATATAAACCACCATTTAATATAGACCACTGTTTGCTGTATTTACTCTTGGGTTACCTCAGTGCAAAAAGACTATGCATGCTCTGACAGGTTATGGGCCCAGAGAGAAGAGAAACCCAATGAGAGTTTGACCCAGAGCCAGAGGAGTTAAGGCTTGTGGTTTGTTGTGATTTGTGGTGGTAGCAGGCAACATGGATTCCATCAGCATAATGGGAGGAGGTTTTGCAGTGAATAAGACAAACTACCTCTCCTGGAGTCTGAAAATTGAGATGTACCTGAGAAGAGAGGAGTTGTGGATGACAGCTGCTGATCCACCTGCAGCCCTGGATGATGGGGGCCAGAGAAGGAATGAGAAAGCATTGGCCAGCATAATCCTGAGTTTGGAGGATAGCCAGCTGATACACGTGAGGGGTCTCCAGTCTGCTAAAGAGGGCTGGGAAGCTTTGCGCAGTGTGTACATGAGAGAGACTGTGAGTAGCAAAGTAATGCTGACAAGAAAGCTATATAAAGCATAGCTGAAGCTATGAGCCAGGTTCCAAGGGATATAGATTTTCAGATGGAACTAGGAATGTTGTGATCTCAAGGTCTGCCAGTTTTGCAGAGCAAAATAATTGGGACAGGGTGCATGCTAACACCCAGGTGTTCATGCCAACAAATAGCCTTAGTTCTCAGGAAGGAGAGGCTACACAAAGCCCAATGAAAGAAGGGCGGGATAGCAGGTCAGAAATCGTAGGAAAAGAAGAAGATAGACTTGAGATAAAAAGAGAAATAACAGAAACTCAGGAACAGGCGATCCCGAGGAGGTCTGAATGTAGCAATAAAGGTGTACCTCCTGATCAATTCACTGCAAGTGGTTAGGGCAAATGGTGTAAGGTATGAACTCCATGATTATCAAGAAATGTTATCATTACCTAAAGTAGAAAAGGATAAATGGACGGACACAATAATGAACTGCAGTATAAGGCAGGAATGTTCATCTCCATTTTCATCCAGTATTCCCTCTTTGAACTAGCTAATTAAGCATTTTTCTTTCCAGCCCATGTCCTTCCTAGCAATCTAAAGTGTCACATACCACACAAAAGTGTTACCTTTGTCAAAGATGATGAATCAGTCAGTCATATGCTTGTCTGATGCCCACCAGGCATGTCACAAAATTAAAGTAACTCTCTTTATCTGGGCTGGCTTGAATTCTACTCTTTACAGATCCTTCAGATATTAGGCTCATTACAAATCCTATGGCCTGATCAAAGGGAAATCCTCTGGTCCCAGAGAGGTATAAAGTTCACATTGATTGAAGAGGGCAGTAAATATGCTTGGATTCCTATTATATATCTGGCATAGACAGTGTTGGAGGAGCAGCAGAGTCAGCCTGGACCTTCCTGTGGGAGTTGATTTTCTCCATCCGGTTGAGAGGTGCATGGTTCATCACTTGGGCTAGAGGGTCCCTTTGGGTAGCCATTTGGTTTTAACTTTGGAGCAAGGCATTGGCTACTTGTTTGATGGAGCCATGTCTCTCTTTACATTGCCATGGGACAGTTAGCAGGCAATTAAAATGATCAGGTTTTAGTTGAAAACTCCGAAATATTGTTTGGCCATATCTACGATCAGAAAGAAGCCATACCATTGAGTTCACTGCTAATTCCTCTTATACCCATAGTGGTTCAAACATGTCATTATTTCTTCCATAATAACCAGCTTGAACAAGGGAGAGGACATCCATCATCAAGCATTTCTCAAGGGCAGGAATGCAAGATAACACTCTTCATCTCTTTCTCCCCTTCCCTGCCTACAGCTGATTGGGAAGATGCCCTTCACTTTCTGTTTCTTCCACTCCAGCTGACTACCATGCACTGTAGTAGGAGCACCCTTTCCCTTCAGTCATTGGCCCTTCGTCTCTAGAGTGATGTGTTTAACAAGTCAATTTATGAATTAGTGAAACTATGGACTTGCCCTTAAGAAACAATAACATATGAAAGTGATACAAGTTCTGCCAGTTTCCCCTTCTGCTTTAGATAAAACAGTAGGTTTTTTTAACTGACCCATGGTGGGTAAAGAAATGGCCAACAGGGCCTTGAAAAATACAGCATGGGCAGAACATCAGGCCATCATCATAGCCAAAGCAGTAAAAGAGGTTGAAATCTGGAGACGGAGTTCTTAAACTGGCTTTATTTTTGGTTGATTTATGTCGGGAGTTGAGCAATTAAAGGCTGCAAACAGAAAAGCCCTTTGTTTGGTGCTTGGTTGGCCTTGAAAATGAACAGTTGCTCATTTAGCTTGATGTTACTTGAAACTGCCAAGCTGGCTTGAGAAGCCTTGGCTCTCAGCTCACTTTTCATTCCATCTTTTGTAGGAATCCAATTATTTCACTGCCATACTGTATCTGTCAATGGAGTCATCATCTTATTCTTTCCACTTGCTCATAAGCATAATCATGAACACAATTTTTACTATACTTTACATTAAATCATGTCTAAGGCAATGTATCCCCTTCATGGATTACTGCCTTGTCGTGGCGAAGGGGCTTGCGTAATTCAATGAAGCTATGAGCTATGCCGTGCAGGGCCACCCAAGACGGACAGGTCATAGCAGAGAGTTCTGACAAAACGTGATCCACTGGAGAAGGAAATGGCAACCCACTCCAGTATCTTTGCCATGAAAACCCTATGGACAGTACCAAAAGGCAAAACGATATGACGCTGGAAGATGAGCCCCTCAGGTCGGAAGGCGTCCAATATGCTACTGGGGAAGAGCAGAGGGCTAGTACTAGTAGCGCCAGAAAGAATGAAGCGACTGGGCCAAAGCCGAAAGGACGCTCAGCTGTGGATATGTCTGGTGGTGAAAGGAAAGTCCGATGCTGTAAAGATTTTTTCTCCATAGGAACCTGGAATGTAAGATCCATGAATCAAGGAAAGCTGGACGTGGTCAAACAAGAGATGACAAGACTAAACATTGACATCTTAGGTATCAGCGAACTAAAATGGACAGGAATGGGTGAATTTAATTCAGATGACCATCAGGTATACTACTGCGGGCAAGAATCCCTCAGAAGAAATGGAGTAGCCTTCATAGTCAATAAAAAAATAGGAAAAGCAATACTGGGATACAATCCTCAAAATGACAGAATGATCTCAGTTCGAATCCAAGGCAAACCATTCAATATCACAGTAGTCCAAGTCTATGCCCCAACCACCGGTGCTGAAGAGGATGAAATTGACCGGTTCTATGAAGCCCTACAGCACCTTATAGAACTAACACCCAGAAATGATGTCCTTATCATCATGGGGGATTGGAATGCTAAAGTAGGAAGACAAAAGATAACTGGAATAACAGGCAAGTTTGGCCTTGGAGTAAAAAATGAAGCAGGGCACAGGCTGATAGAATTTTGTCAAGAGAATACGATGGTCATAGCAAACACTCTTTTCCAACAACCCAAGAGACGGCTTTACACATGGACATCACCAGACGGTCAACACAGAAATCAGATTGACTATATGCTCTGCAGCCAAAGATGGAGAAGCTCTATACAGTCAGTAAAAACAAGACCAGGAGCTGACTGTGGCTCAGACCATGAGCTTCTCGTTGCAAAGTTTAAGCTTAAATTAAAGAAAGTAGGGAAAAGCGCTAGGCCAGTCAGGTATGAATTAAATCATATCCCTGTTGAATATACAGTAGAGGTGACAAATAGATTTAAGGAATTAGATCTGATAGACAGAGTACCTGAAGAACTATGGACAGAGGTTCGCAACATTGTACAACAGGTAGCAACCAAAACCATCCCAAAGAAAAAGAAATGCAAGAAAGCAAAATGGCTGTCTGAGGAAGCTTTGCAAATAGCTGAGGAAAGGAGGGAAGCGAAAGGCAAGGGAGAAAAAGAAAGATACGCCCAATTAAATGCAGAATTCCAAAGAATAGCTAGAAGAGATAAGAATGCCTTCTTAAATGAACAATGCAAAGAAATAGAAGAAAACAATAGAATAGGGAGGACCAGAGATCTTTTCAAGAAAATTGGAGAGATGAAAGGAACGTTTCATGCAAAAATGGGCATGATAAAGGACCAAAATGGCAGGGACCTAACAGAGGCAGAAGAGATTAAGAAGAGGTGGCAAAATTACACAGAAGAACTATACAAGAATGAGCTTAACGTCCCTGATAATCACAATGAGGTGGTCACTGACCTCGAGCCAGACATCCTAGAATGTGAAGTGAAGTGGGCCTTAGAAAAGCTGAGCAACAACAAAGCTAGTGGAGGTGACAGTATTCCAGCTGAGCTATTCAAAATCTTAAAAGACGATGCAGTAAAAGTGCTACACTCAATTTGACAGCAAATTTGGAAAACTCAACAGTGGCCACAGGATTGGAAAAGATCAGTTTACATTCCAATTCCAAAGAAAGGCAGTGCCAAAGAATGTTCAAACTATCGCACCATTGCACTCATTTCTCATGCTAGTAAAGTTATGCTTAAAATTCTACAAGCTAGACTCCAGCAGTATGTGGATCGAGAACTACCAGAAGTACAGGCAGGATTTCGAAGAGGCAGAGGAACTAGAGATCAAATTGCTAACATACGCTGGATCATGGAGAAAGCTAGAGAGTTCCAGAAAAACATCTACTTCTGCTTCATTGACTATGCTAAAGCCTTTGATTGTGTGGATCATAACAAACTGTGGCAAGTCCTTAAAGAGATGGGCATACCAGACCATCTTATTTGTCTCTTGAGAAATCTATATGCGGGCCAAGAAGCAACAGTGAGAACTGGACACGGAACCACTGATTGGTTCAAAATTGGGAAAGGAGTCCGGCAAGGCTGTATACTGTCGCCTTGCCTATTTAACTTATATGCAGAGCACATCATGAGAAAGGCAGGGCTAGATGAATCAAAAGTTGGAATTAAGATTGCCGGAAGAAACATCAACAACCTAAGATATGCAGATGATACCACTCTAATGGCAGAAAGTGAAGAAGAACTAAAGAGCCTTGTGTTGCGGGTGAAGAAGGAGAGTGCAAAACTTGGGTTGAAACTAAACATTAAGAAAACCAAGATCATGGCATCTGGCCCTCTCAATTCCTGGCAAATAGATGGGGAAGAAATGGAGGTAGTGACAGATTTTATTTTCCTGGGCTCCAAGATCACTGCAGATGGGGACTGTAGCCAAGAAATTAAAAGACGCTTGCTCCTTGGGAGGAAAGCCATGGCAAATCTAGACAGCACACTAAAAAGCAGAGACATCACCCTGTCAACAAAAGTGCGTATAGTCAAGGCTATGGTCTTACCAGTTGCAATGTATGGCAGTGAAAGCTGGACCATAAGAAAGGCTGAGCGCCAAAGAATTGAAGCCTTTGAACTATGGTGCTGGAGAAGACTCCTGCGAGTTCCTTGGACTGCAAGGCGATCAAACCGGTCAGTCCTAGAGGAGATCAACCCTGACTGCTCTTTAGAAGGCCAGATCCTGAAGCTAAAACTCAAATACTTTGGCCACCTAATGAGAAGGAAGGACTCACTGGAGAAGAGCCTAATGCTGGGAAAGATTGAGGGCAATAGAAGAAGGGGACGACAGAGAATGAGGTGGCTGGATGGAGTCACTGAAGCAGTAGGCGTGAGCTTAGATGGACTCCAGAAGATGGTAGAGGACAGGAAGGCCTGGAGGAACATTGTCCATAGGGTCGCGATGGGTCGGACACGACTTCGCAACTAACAACAACAACAACAAGGCAATGTATAACTTTGCATGCCATAGCCTATGCAACTGGTTTATCTACATTGGACAGATGACCTTGTGGATGACCAAGCTGAATATAATGAATTTATGGTAAATATGCCAAAATCCAGAAGTTACAATGCTCATCATTGTACCCAAGCTAAATATATTGTATATCACATGACAAAGAAGAGGAGTGGATGCCATCCTCAAAGATAACCTTGCAACTAATTGGAAAGTAGACAAGAATAACTTAAAACAACAATCCACTTTTCAGAGCTCTGAAGCCATAAACACATTTCAAAATATGATGAACCAGGATATACAACCCAAACTCCTGAAATCCCAGAGTCTCATCAAATATTATCACTTTCTTGTACTTTTTAACATGACGGGTATGGGAAAAATTACACAGGGAATAATAGGATTGTGAAAGTGTCAGAAATTAGGAAATAAAGTGTTTTGGAAAACTCAAATATTGTGCCCCAACTCTGGATCTTATCATTATGGTGCAATTTCCAGAATTATTTTTGCATTTTAATTAATAACATGCGATTAAATAAAGTTGAATTGAAATGTTCTCTCATCTACTTCTTTTTTAAAGTATAAGTTCCCTATAGCACCCCACATGTATTCTTGGGAAGGGTTGACCATTTATCTTCTAAGCTGGAAATGTAGTACCGTACATTTGAAGGTATGGTATTTGCCTTGTTTATGTTCCGAGGTTGCTTTATTTTGGTTGAATTTGCTTATTGTGATGAGCCAGATTCTTGAAAAGTATTAATGTGGAATTTTGGATGTATTATCTATGAAGAACTTTATACTAGTCTGTGCTTGCATTATTGCTAAAATGATTGTCCTGTGTTCCTGGAAAGACACTCATTTAGCAGATGTCAACAAGGCTTGATGAACTATGTCATATTTCAGCCTTTGAACCGGTTCTTTGCTGTTAAGAAAAGAACAATATAGTTCTATATGGTCAGATTTTGTTAAAAACTTAAGTTTTTATATAGTTGCACTAATAATTCTAATTTACTTAATATATTTGTTTTATTTGTTTCTTAAACCCTGGTCTTCATTTGTATTCCTACCTTTTGTTTCATAGTTGTTTGAAGTATTAAAAAATTATGCATCCCTCCTATAAACAAAGCAAAGGTAAAGAACTTTTAGAACATAGGAAGCTGCTGAATACTGAGTCAGACTAGTGAGTTAATTTAGCTTATTGCCAGTAATGGCTTTCAGAGGATTTAAGGGTCTCAGGCAGGTATACAATGAAGTGCATACACTTAACTCTGCATTCCCTTAATGGGTGTGCCAGGTACTTATGCTACAGAGCACAGAAATTGAAACATTGAAATATTACTGGTCTACCATCAGTTTTGGAAAGATATTAAATTTCCCCAAAGCTCTTAGTCATAGAGCTTATATATCTCTATGCTACAGAATCAATACTTCATATTTTTGTTGCATACACAAATACAATTCATTTATGGAATTGCAGTAAGAGAAAAATAAAAATAATTCAGTTTTGTTCATGGAATCATCATGATACAGGGTGCAAATGTTTTATAGCTTCTACATATTTAGCAACTTCCTAAGAAATAAATAAAAACAAAACAAAAACCCAGCATCAGAGTTTTTCCAGTTGTCATCTGTTCCTGATTCTGTCTCCAGATTCTGAAATCAACTAGGATCTGGTGCACAGAGTCAAGGAATCAGACCACCCGATGTTTGCATCACGTTTAATGAATTTGATTTAATTAATTGGTTTTCTTTTGGAACAGTTGGGCTTTGATCTACTGTTAAGGAAGATGAACATTTTTTAAATTGTAAATATTCAATGTAGAGGAAATGTGCACTTGATAGATTTCCAATACTATCCAGGCAGAGAGGGGAAAAAAACAAAACAAAACTCTGAAATCCATTTTGATATAATCTCATCAATACAAATCTCATCAATACAAATTGATTTCTACCAATTAGGTAAATATAAGCAAGTTTGAGGCTTTTAAAATGTTATGTTTTGTGTATACATAACTTCCGAAAAGAACTATAATATTAATTTTCTAACCCCTCTTAAAGTAATATTGTTTTGCTGGACATTTCAGGAAAACTCTTCCTTCAATGGCATTTTCAAAGCTCAGGCAGTGACATGGAACAGCTTTAAAGCTTTAATCTCTACATAGTTTTAGCCAGGACTATCTTTAAGAAATAATATAATGAGCTACTCCACCCTTCTTCTTTTATCTTTCAAGCCAGGCCTACTTTATAGCTCCAGAAACTTCTCATGAAACAGCTAGAAGGATTAGATGAAATATGTTGCTTTTTGATTAAGTAGCTGACGACTTTGATTGATATCTTGTTTGCTTGCTTCTTATCTCTGACAACCTTTTTCAACACTGCAGAATTTCATTGTAAGTCATGCAGAAGTCATACAATTAACTTCCCAGGCCTTGTCGACCAAGTGGGGCAAGAAAAATAGATATTCTGGAAAACTGTCATGAAATGTGCTTGAAGATAACACTCAGCCCAGCCAGTGGCGTAGCGTGGGGGGTGCAGGGGGGGCTGGCCGCACCGGGCGCAACATCTGGGGGGGCGCGCTCGCACTGAGCTGCTCAGGGAGCCCCAAGGGCTGCACAGAGTCGGCTTGGCTCCGCTCTCGAGCTGCTCTTTCTTGCAAAGCGAAACGAGTCCGGCAGGTGAGATGGGCGGCCACATAAACTGAATAAAATTAATAGAAGCGCCCAACTCTCCGCCCAGGCTCAGGCCAACCGCAAGCGCCCCGCAGGCGCCCCGGCAGGCTTGGCCAAGCGAAGACGGACCCGCTGGCCGGCTGGCCTAGCTTTGTGCGCATGCGTGGCTTTGTTTAGCGGGGCTCACGTGCGAGCTTGAATGCAGCGGCTCTTGCAGGTCGGAGCCCCGCCCAGCCGCCCTCGAGAGGGACCCGGAAGCATCCCGCATGCGCGCGACTCTTCTTGGAAAGTCTACGCCGCTGCGGGGCGCGTCTTTTCGGCGGTGCCATGACGTCACCGGGTTAGGGGGCGCAAATTGCCCCGGGTGCTGACAACCCACGCTACGCCACTGAGCCCAGCCACTTAGCTTTATGTTACTTTTTGTATTATAAAATTAGTAGATATGACTCATATGCATCCTAAATGTATTTGTTGCTTGTTTATTTGCTTTGCATGTCTGCGTGTCATGGAAAATTTCATATAGATGTCACAATCATTCAGCCAAGGCATTTACAAAGGCAAAAACTCCTGTGTAAATGTTTCCAGTCTGGACTGAGACAACAAACAAATGTAATTTACTAGCCATAGACCGGACTGGGTTTGCATCTCCCATCACACTTGGTGGATCTGAAATGGAAACTAGAAAGTATGAAGGATCTGATATTCCTTCTTTTATTTTCAAGTAGTCCTGCTGGCTCAGGATCTAGCTCAAAAATTGCCAAAAATCTGCAGGAGAGCAATCTCCATCTATAGTTTTTTGAGAAGAGCCTCATTCACCTGGATATTGGCATTACCTGCCCTAGAAGTCTACAAAAGGATTAACTGAAAGAAGTGGTGGCCCAACTTTTATAGGAATAAATCCTGAAGGAGATGTTACACGTTTTATTTATTGGGCATACACACTGCTAATACTATTTGATTTATATTGGCAGGAGTGGCGGTGGAGGTGAGGCTTCTTTGTTCTCATTTTCATTCATGTGCTTGAGAATTTTCTCCATCTTATTGTACTACATTATCCTGGCCTACCTTGTGGCCTCTTCCTTGTTAAAGTCCAAGAAATGAATAATGGATTTTTTTTGGGGGTGGTGGTGGTAGATTTTGATTATGGGAGAGAGGGCTGGCATGATTTATATAGTTTACAGTTGGAGACCTGTGTTCTGTACCAGCCTACTACCGGCCCTGCAGAAAAGGCAGGGACAACCCCTTTACAAACGGCAAGAGGCTGGAACTAAGCCTGCCAAATTTATTAACGTAAAACAGAGCAAAACAAGACATGAACCATGAAACAGGAGCTATTCAAATGGTTGCCTTCAGCAAACCAGCCCTCCCACACATTCCCCTTTTAAACAGTTCAGGGCGTGGCTTCTCTCTGCCTCCTTCCGAGGTGCCCCATTGCCTTCCTCTGTTTACTCCTGATTGACTGCCTCCTGCGTCGGGCGTCCTTGAACAGGGCCAGCTGTGGGTCATCTTCATCCACGCTGTCAGGCTCACACAGCTGGGTCTGCGTCGTAACCATGTGGGAGGGGCCTGGCTGAGGGCTCTGCGGAGCCTCAAGGCCATCATCAGCAAGCTCTCCAACACCCTCAGCAAGCTCTCCAACACCCCCTCCTCCTCCTCTGAATCGTCCGACCCAACTGCCGAACCCACAGGCTGACCCTGAATCACAACAACCTGGGAGTTTCACACAGCTGAGCCTCCATGGGGATTCAGGACAGTACCAGATCAAACAAAAACAAATCAGGAAGAGGAAGTGACTGTGATCTCTAGGAATGTTCTTTATTCTCCAGGATGCCTGCCTATTTTGCAGCCATCTGAGAATATTTGTATTTGTTGTTAGATATTCGGACCACCTGAATATTCTGTTCATGCACCATTCTTCCTATTGCCGAGAAGTGGCTTTTCCTGCTCTGATAGATCTTGTGCTAAGGTCCTCCAGAATTCTGGTACTGATTGATTTCAGTATTTATGTAGGAGTAGCTTAAAAATCATCACAACTATGTGTTTATCCTGATTGTCCTGCCACAATATTCTGGATCTAGGTTTGTGTGTGTGTCTGTTTCTTTGTTGAATTGGGCAGGACAATAATGTCCTGAAACTAGAGGATTTTATTATGGGCATACCACTTACTGAGGTTTAGACTTGGAACACTTGTTTTGTCTCCCAGTATGTTGATCTATCCCCAGACCCTAATGGAGTCTGTTGAAGTAATTTCCAGATAGTAAGATGGATAATTACATCAATGTCCTTGTTGCTTCTTTGCTGGATAATCCTCCTTTGATAGTCCTCTCCCACTGTATAAAGCTCACTGATACTATTGATATACTTCCCATGGAAGGTCAGTGAAGTAAATTAGGAGATAGCTAGAATGCAGATTAAGGAAAATTCATTTCAGGTTTGATCAGATATCAGTAAAGGCTCATTATCAATCCTATTCTAAGGTGGTGATAGAAATAAGGAGCAATTTTTCTCCTTCACCATTGTACCTTCTCATGTTCTGTCTTATTTCAGTTGCTTATCTTTACTCCCATGGAAGAACCACAGTGAAGGAAATAAAGCAAGTCTAAAACAAAAGCAGGGTTGATAGCCAGAGAATGCCAATAGCCTGGTTTGTCATGTTAGAAGTCCTGTATTACAAACTAGGAGGGGGATAATTTAAAAATCTTGCTGGCAGACATTCCGCCAATGGCCCCACATCAAAACATAATTATAATAGCTTGTCATCAGTCAGCTTGAACTCCTGACCTCTGCTAGTATGTCGAATTGTAGCCCTTAGCAATTTTAACTCAGAATTTCTGCCTTCAGCCCAGCTTGAACAAAATAAAAAGGAAATGCTTTGAATCTTCTACCCCAAAGCCTAGAAATAATTTTTGTGCCACTTTTGAAAGACATGGGGTAACTTGGTAACATGCAGTCTTGAACATGGATTTTCTTTATAAAACCAAGGAAGTCAAGTCAAATCTATGGAACCTAGGGTGTATTTCTCATGAGAGTTCTTCTGCCTAGCCAGCTTGCCCTGTTGTTGGTATGGACTGGCGATGTTTTTCTGGGTGGCAGGAATGGATGACATTGCCCTGAACTCACTACTCACCCACTGCAAAAGCAACTTCTAGGGGTGTTTTCCTGCTGTGATTTTGAACTATCTTTTCTATGCTTTGGTTTCCTCTAGCAATACTGACTGTTCTGGGCTAATCTCTGCACATTAATTGACTACTTCAAAGTAGTTACTGTAAAGTATGCCAGCTTCTGCAACCTAGAACTAAGGAGAAATTTCCTAACAGTGAAATGAATGCCCCCTTGACTGATTTAATGGGTGCTACAGTCTCTAATGTCTTCAAAACCTGGTCCGTAATATAGTTCTGTAATGCCACAATGGTATAGCCCTTGTCTTGTGTATAGAACATTGCTAGGTTGAAACCTACTAATTTTTAAAATTACTATGCTTCTCTACACTACTTACTGCCCTTTTTCTTTTCTTTTTCTTTATAATTTGGCTGACAGATCATTTCATCATTTCTTCAGTGCTGAGTTAATACCCTAGTAACTGCAGAAGTGAAGCACAGTTAATTTATTAATTTATTTGTTTTTAAATTAAAATGAAAGTAGTTCTTAATGCACTGAAAAGGAGCTTTAAAAATACTAGAATCTAACAGGACAGCAAAAAACATTTTTTAATTTTAAAAAAAACCTTGCTTTTGTGACTGTGATTGCTTATATGTGCATTTTGCTTTTCTCAATGTGCAGAGGTAAAATTAATTTTATTTTATGTATATGTTTCTCTGTCTATATGTATGTATGCTCATATACACATACTCAAGACACAAATCATACATCATATAACAGAGTTGGAAGGGACCTTGGGCTTCTAGTCCAATGTCCTGCATAAGCAGGAGACCCTATACCATTGTATATAAGTGGCTGTCCAGTCTCTTCTTAAAAACCTCCCACAACTTCTTAAAATACTCACAACTTCTGAGGGCAAGGATTGTTCTATTGGTTTAATTGTTCTCACTGTTAGGAAATTTCTCCTTAGTTAACCTGTATCTGTTATTTCTAGAAGGTGGCAGTGAGGAAATTGAGCCCCATGACATTTGTAATGCAGAATTTCACAAAGCTTTATCTTCATGAAGCTTTTATTTGCATGTGTCTAGTCATTTTTTAAGCTACCCTGTGTAAACATGGCCACGTAAATAAAAAATAAATTTCTTTGTTTGCAATAGTGAGGTCATTTTAGAAGGCTCCTTGGTGGCCAGCTCTAATTTGTCTGCCCATAATTGCCTATTTCCCATCCATTATTGTTAAGCTACAATTTAGAAACACACATAATTTATACAAGTAAATAAATTTACGAACATTTTGGATCTCTGCTGAAGTGGTAAAATGTATTGAAAAATTTCAGCATCACACATTTTAATTTATTTTCTCTTTTTTAATATTGAAAAATGTAACTTTTATTTATGAAAAGATCCTTTTTCCCCAACAATATTTTAAGCTTCATTAAATTGTCTCATTTAATTTCCTTGCGAGTGACTGTAAGATGTGTTTTTTTGTTGTCTCATGCTAACATGGATTTCTTTTGTTTGATATTATCTGCTGTTTAAAATTATATTTCATTGGCATATTCTTTTCTCATTTTTCCCTCCCCCTTCCCAGGGAAATGAATAAGGGGGAGGGGGAATTCTCCACTATTTTAGTTTTGCATTTATGTAAGTCTGTTTTCCCCCCCAGCTTCATAAGCTTTCCTTTGTGAAAATTGCATTGGTGACAATAATAACTGCCTAAAGCTTCCCCCCCTTCCCTATTTCTCCACAGACAAGAATGCTTGCCAAGAAAATAAATAAATGAGGCATCCCATGTAGCAAAAACCATTATGCAAAGAAAAGCAATAATCGTTTAGATATGCACATAAAAGTGAATAGGTTGTAGCACAGTGTAATTGCTTAATTTATATTGTGTGAGAAGATTATCTCATTGCATTGACAAACAAAGCTTTAGTTGTAGGTCAGCCATTTCCTGATCAGCAGTGAGCAGCATGCTTCCAGAATAGATGGAGGATTATTAGAAAAGTCAAGTATGTTCAATTTTTGGCCTATATGGTTTACAACCTTCGATATCCCTGCCTTGCAGGGCTGGACGGATTGAACAAAAAAGGGGTTTTTAGTTATTAATTAAATGTATACACTGCCCATCACATCTGTTTCCTCTCAGACAAAAGCAAAACAGAACAATTCTCTCACGGTCTTTAGAACAATGAATGAATCATTCTTTGAAGGAAAGAGAAGACAAGATATGATACGTAACCTATTTGAATCACAAATAAAAATTGGACCCTTGCTGGAGTGAATACTATCTGTGGAAGGGCATTCTGCTGACCTTCTCATGGAGCAAGATCTGGTTACTTGTTCATTGCAGAGGAACAACATAAAAACTTTAGAGCAGGGCTCCTCAATCCCCCGTTCATGGACTGGCACCAGTCTATGGCATGCCAGCAACTGGGCTGTGCAAACAAGTGAAGCCCCATCTGCGGGATGCAGGCAGCATGCAAAACCATGCCCCCTCCTGTCTGTGGAAAAATCTTTCTCCATGGAACTGGTCCCTGGAGCTTTGTTGCGTCTTAAAAATGTTATTGAGACTAAAACAGTGTGGCAACTGTTCCTCTGAAAGACAAAAAGAAGGAAAGTGTAAAGAAATGTAGTATACATTGCTTCATGTATTGCAAAAAAACAATTTCCATTATCTCTCATCAATGCTTTTTTTGTAAAAGAAAAAGGTGCCGGAACTCACACGTCATACAACACGCCTTGCCTACCCTACAAGGTTCCATCCAAAAAAGGTGCCGGAACTCCGTTCTGAGCGTTCTATGAGAAAAAAAGCTCTGTCTCTCATCATTGGACATACTGGCTGGGATTACTAAGAAGTGTGACAGTAACTGATACAAATCACCATTTCTCAGATACACACTTAAAAGTTATCAGAGAGAGGAACACTGCTAACACCTTTACCTGATGCTTTGTCTTCATCTCCAGAACATATGGCACTCTAATTCAGCTAAATTATTCAAAACAGTCTAATTTCTGTCATTTTTTGAGAATTTCTAGAAGTCACATCAACCAGGTCTGCTCCCATTTGCTAGCTAGAACTGCTGTTGGGTTGAAGCAATCTATGTCATTTAATGATAGGAACTGGAATAGATTAAATTTACATATTAATAAATAATAGTCTTTGTTGCCACATACACAATTGAAATGTCATGCTGCACATTTAACTATCACTCTATTAAATCAGAACACAAAGTTCATATTCACAGAACACAAATTTGTTCTTGGTTTTAAGAAAATCATTTTAAAGAAAAAGTGATATGATTGCTTTCTACTACCATAACTGATGCCTGCTTGTAATTGAGATTTCTACTGCGTTATCTTTCATGTTTACTTTGAACAGTTACTAGCACCCAGCTCAACCCAGCTCATAGAAGCCAAATTGCTATATGGTTTTATAACCTAGATAATCTCAGAGAGATTTAGAGCATTGCTTTGGACAGTGAAGCAGATGTCAAGGAAATGTTAATGCTTATATACAGTAAGATTGGCTGGAGGAAATGTCTTTTCTGATGTCACCTGACATTTGCTCATACTGTTATGAAGCGCTATACATTTCAACTTGGACTATAAGAAACTACTAACCAGGCTGTACACATATTTGCATGTTGGGCCTCCTCTTTACTTTGATGATACGTTTTTCTAAGGAGTAGCAAACTTTTAGATATGTATAGGAAACAGTGGAGAAATCTAGGAAATTATTGTTGCACTATTTTGGTAGCATTTTATATCATCAATTAACTTCATTCCTGCTGAGAGATTCAAAATAACTTTCACTGTGTAGTAAAAAGTTAGATTACTTTAAACATATTTGTTTTAATTTCAAGCAATTCTAAAATGTTTCTTGCATGGGAAGAAAACATCATAGTTATCCAGTTTTACTATCCCCACATTGCAAATGATATGTGAAGTAATAGAGAATGTGATTGTATGGGCATAGTTCACTGTTGCCCACATACTTCAGATCTTAATTGGGCAGGGATTAAGACTCCCTCAAAGTCTGGTATATTCCCTAGATTTACAATGCAGTGTGGAATTAATGTATAAAGTGCTTGACATATATCTGGCTATGACGATTCCCATTTTTAAGACTGCAGGGTTGAGCATAGTTAATGACAGCTTTGTAACATCTCCCTTTTTTTCAGAATGAACAGGGATAGTCTCCCAAACTAGTACCAGAAAATTCCATAAACTCCTCATCTTCTGACTGTCAGGAAATGTATAAAATAAGAAGTCAAATAGCCAGCAATCTCCTAATCTTCATTCCATATTACCCATTTATTATCTTTCTGGAGTAACTGCCTATGGTCTTATTCTACTTAATAGCTGAGCTGACCATAAGAATAAGAACAGTTTTAAAACATATCAGGCAAAGCATTCAATTCTTTAATTCTCCATGCTTTCAATCCTAAGGCTGCAGTTCAGCTGCATAAATTATATGCATGGTTTACTCCTTTCATAGCATCCACAAAGTTATGCATTTATTAACTGAGCAGTGTAAAACAATCTACTCCTGTTACCTAGGTATTTGTCATTATAGAAAAGATGCACCTTCCTTTAATTGTGGAGCAAGATTAGAAAATATCCTTTCAGAGGTGGTACTTGGTATTTGGCTTGATTCATTGTCAAGCAAGACAATAGACAATGCTGGCAATTTGGTCTGATCCTGTGCACCTATCCTAAGTCTGCTCCAGACAGTTGGGGGGCTCAGTGGATAAGGTTACATACAGCAGTACAAGAGTGAAAGAAGAGGAGACTAAGAAAATTTTTGATAAAAAGGGAAAATCATATCCTTCATCATCGATGTTATAAGGTACTGTTTTTAAAAGTGTCCTAGTCCATTTAATTGGGCTCTCTTGTTGAACTGAATCAAAAGTTTTTAAGTGATTACACAATTCATTGAATTTAATGCATATGTTTTAGTTTGGAATATCAGGCAGGTAGCAGAATCAGTTATATGAATTGTCCTATATTAAAGGTATAACTGGGGTGCAAAATGCCAGATAGTTATTAGATGGCAGCAAAGGGTTAGCGATGTCTGTATCTCTTTGCTGTCCCATAGTGATTATATTTTTGCAACCCAAATAGATAATCCTATCTACACTGCCACATTTTATATAGTTTGATAGGATTGAGATCATGCTGACCTACAAAAGCAGAAATATTCTGTTGCAGCTATTCTTTTTTTAATAATTACATTTTTGTCTTCAAAAATGGAAGTGCTCAGACTATGTTATAACACTATTTTTTTTAAAAAATGTCCAGGGATCTGATATAATTGGTAGAAGTGCACAACTATTTTTTTAGAATTCAAAATCTCCATTCTGTTCTTATTGGTGGTGGATTTCCAGGGATACAAACTGTTTAGATCCATTAATATATTTTGCAATAATATGATTTAGTATAAATGATTATTTGTGATATCCCATTTTAGAAAGTTCTTTCTATATCCATCAATTCCAAAACTGCAGTCCTATGAAGCCTTTTCAGCCTTCTCACTAATGATTATCTGTCTTGATTGCTTGAAACATGTACAAATTGCACTGATGAATTGGTTATCTAAGTTAACAATGTTTAAATTTAAATGGGAATGAATCACACAACAGTTTATTAGGCTACATTTGTGAGGGGGAATACATTTCGCCATTATAGCAGTCTAGGATTCTGTAATAATTAATGGAGCATAGAAAATTACTTATCCTAAACATTTTATTATAAACTGTGACTGACAATCTAAATTGACTATTGATTTTGGGCTTTTGCTTATTGTAGCCACAATATGTAGTACCTGTCAGATAGAGGCTGGATTAGGGTGGGTGGGAAATAAATATTTACAACTAGTCCTAACAGTTTATTTGGTAATACCCCTTACATCAAGTCTAATCAAAGCCTTTTCAATCTACCTGCTTTCCTGATGTCCTGGTTTCAACTTTCTTTCAAACATCTGGAATGTTTTCATACAAGTCTGGAGACAGTGAGAAGCCCATCTCAAAACTCAAGTCTTTTGGTTGCTTGCTTGCTTGTTAATTTGTTTTAAAGCAAGATAGGAAATTGAATTCTTAAAAATCTTTGGCCTAAGGATACTTGTTTAAATGCTACTTAGGGCATAAATTTGTAAAGTTAAGATAAAGAAGACTTATCAGAGTCAATCTTCTTATTGAACTGAAGAGAAGGGATGATGCCCTCTTCCTTAAATCATGGTGAGTTAACTTGGCTCATGATTGCATAGTTCTGACACCTCTGAGTTATCTATTCTAACAGAAGGTAATATTTCTTTATTAAAACAAATTGGGCATTTGATGAGGATACTGTGGGCTATTCCTTTGTTGACGTTATGTGTTTTTCCCTTTAATAGACCAAGAAGTATTGGTGAAAGATTATTTTCAGAGACTAATTAACCTACAGATTCCTAGAGTCTAAGACTCATCAATAATTGGCCCATCAATTCTAACCATCCTGATAGAACTAGGTTGAAGAAGACTCTTCTAGAAGCTTCTTCAGAATATACAGGAGATGCCTGGGAACACCAGTATTGGAGTGGGTATGTATATTCTTGGATAAATCCTGCACTAGTTAATCTTTGCATGATCATATTTCTATTATGTGATAAACCTCCTTATGCTTCTTACTTTGCAACACATTCTGTTGGCTGTTAAGAAATCACATAGTGATTTTATGCATATTGTTTAAGTTCTTACTTTTTATTATGGCTCTGTGTCTTAGTCTATGATGGTCTATAGTTGTACATAATAAAATGTGTCTACATTTTATTGGAAAAAGATAGTTACATTAAGACTTCAGCTCTCCTCTATGGCTTGTAATTGTGCACCACATGTGGTTGAGTACTAGTCTCTCTTTTTACTTTGTACTAAAATCTGTACAGCTAAAAAGTTGTTTTCCCTTATGACAATAGAAACAAATTAGTAGAAGATAATTGCTTTTAGAGGTTTTTTTTCCTGTTGAGGGGAATGGGGTCCCATACTAACATATTTCCTATTTAAACACCTCTAATTTTCTTAAGGTTTTTTATGTAAAATGATTTTTGTACCCCTGCTGTACTGCATTCTTTGAGACAAACTAGGTATGAATTTATTTGTGTAATTAGCAAGTGCATGATTCCCCCCCCCAAAAAAAGGAAATAGGTATGCTTGTCTTTCCTTCATTCCTAGCTGGATGGAAACCATAGTGGCCTAATGCTTAGGCTTTTAATATTTTATCTACCCCTGAGGCCCATTCCCCTTCATGGATTACTGCCTTGTCGTGGCGAAGGGGCTTGCGTAATTCAATGAAGCTATGAGCTATGCCGTGCAGGGCCACCCAAGACGGACAGGTCATAGCTGAGAGTTCTGACAAAACGTGATCCACTGGAGAAGGAAATGGCAACCCACTCCAGTATCTTTGCCATGAAAACCCTATGGACAGTACCAAAAGGCAAAACGATATGACGCTGGAAGATGAGCCCCTCAGGTCGGAAGGCGTCCAATATGCTACTGGGGAAGAGCAGAGGGCTAGTACTAGTAGCGCCAGAAAGAATGAAGCGACTGGGCCAAAGCCGAAAGGACGCTCAGCTGTGGATATGTCTGGTGGTGAAAGGAAAGTCCGATGCTGTAAAGATTTTTTCTCCATAGGAACCTGGAATGTAAGATCCATGAATCAAGGCAAGCTGGACGTGGTCAAACAAGAGATGACAAGACTGAACATCGACATCTTAGGTATCAGCGAACTAAAATGGACAGGAATGGGTGAATTTAATTCAGATGACCATCAGGTATACTACTGCGGGCAAGAATCCCTCAGAAGAAATGGAGTAGCCTTCATAGTCAATAAAAGAGTAGGAAAATCAATACTGGGATACAATCCTCAAAATGACAGAATGATCTCAGTTCGAATCCAAGGCAAACCATTCAATATCACAGTAGTCCAAGTCTATGCCCCAACCACCAGTGCTGAAGAGGATGAAATTGACCGGTTCTATGAAGCCCTACAGCACCTTATAGAAGTAACACCAAAAAATGATGTCCTTATCATCATGGGGGATTGGAATGCTAAAGTAGGAAGCCAAAAGATAACTGGAATAACAGGCAAGTTTGGCCTTGGAGTACAAAATGAAGCAGGGCACAGGCTGATAGAATTTTGTCAAGAGAATACGATGGTCATAGCAAACACTCTTTTCCAACAACCCAAGAGACGGCTCTACACATGGACATCACCAGACGGTCAACACAGAAATCAGATTGACTATATGCTCTGCAGCCAAAGATGGAGAAGCTCTATACAGTCGGTAAAAACAAGACCAGGAGCTGACTGTGGCTCAGACCATGAGCTTCTCCTTGCAAAGTTTAGGCTTAAACTGAAGAAAGTAGGGAAAAGCACTAGGCCAGTCAGGTATGAATTAAATCATATCCCTGTTGAATATACAGTAGAGGTGACAAATAGATTTAAGGAATTAGATCTGATAGACAGAGTGCCTGAAGAACTATGGACAGAGGTTCGCGACATTGTACAACAGGTAGCAACCAAAACTATCCCAAAGAAAAAGAAATGCAAGAAAGCAAAATGGCTGTCTGAGGAAGCTTTGCAAATAGCTGAGGAAAGAAGGGAAGCGAAAGGCAAGGGAGAAAAACATAGATATGCCCAATTGAATGCAGAATTCCAGAGAATAGCTAGAAGAGATAAGAATGCCTTCTTAAATGAACAGTGCAAAGAAATAGAAGAAAACAATAGAATAGGGAGGACCAGAGATCTTTTCAAGAAAATTGGAGAGATGAAGGGAACGTTTAATGCAAAAATGGGCATGATAAAGGACCAAAATGGCAGGGACCTAACAGAGGCAGAAGAGATTAAGAAGAGGTGGCAAAATTACACAGAAGAACTATACAAGAATGAGCTTAACGTCCCAGATAATCACAATGAGGTGGTCACTGACCTCGAGCCAGACATCCTAGAATGTGAGGTGAAGTGGGCCTTAGAAAAGCTGAGCAACCACAAAGCTAGTGGAGGTGACAGTATTCCAGCTGAGCTATTCAAAATCTTAAAAGACAGTGCAGTAAAAGTGCTACACTCAATTTGCCAGCAAATTTGGAAAACTCAACAGTGGCCACAGGATTGGAAAAGATCAGTTTACATTCCAATTCCAAAGAAAGGCAGTGCCAAAGAATGTTCAAACTATCGCACCATTGCACTCATTTCTCATGCTAGTAAAGTCATGCTTAAAATCCTACAAGCTAGACTTCAGCAGTATGTGGATCGAGAACTACCAGAAGTACAGGCAGGATTTCGAAGAGGCAGAGGAACTAGAGATCAAATTGCCAACATACGCTGGATCATGGAGAAAGCTAGGGAGTTCCAGAAAAACATCTACTTCTGCTTCATTGACTATGCTAAAGCCTTTGATTGTGTGGATCATAACAAACTGTGGCAAGTTCTTAAAGAGATGGGAGTACCAGACCATCTTATTTGTCTCTTGAGAAACCTATATGCGGGTCAAGAAGCAACAGTGAGAACTGGACACGGAACCACTGATTGGTTCAAAATTGGGAAAGGAGTCCGGCAAGGCTGTATACTGTCGCCCTGCCTATTTAACTTATATGCAGAGCACATCATGAGAAAGGCAGGGCTAGATGAATCAAAAGTTGGAATTAAGATTGCCGGAAGAAATATCAACAACCTAAGATACGCAGATGATACCACTCTAATGGCAGAAAGTGAAGAAGAACTAAAGAGCCTCTTGTTGCGGGTGAAGAAGGAGAGTGCAAAACTTGGGTTGAAACTTAACATTAAGAAAACCAAGATCATGGCAACTGGCCCTCTCAATTCCTGGCAAATAGATGGGGAAGAAATGGAGGTAGTGACAGATTTTGTTTTCCTGGGCTCCAAGATCACTGCAGATGGGGACTGTAGCCAAGAAATTAAAAGACGCTTGCTCCTGGGGAGGAAAGCCATGGCAAATCTAGACAGCACACTAAAAAGCAGAGACATCACCCTGTCAACAAAAGTGCGTATAGTCAAGGCTATGGTCTTCCCAGTTGCAATGTATGGCAGTGAAAGTTGGACCATAAGAAAGGCTGAGCGCCAAAGAATTGAGGCCTTTGAACTATGGTGCTGGAGAAGACTCCTGCGAGTCCCTTGGACTGCAAGGCGATCAAACCGGTCAGTCCTAGAGGAGATCAATCCTGACTGCTCTTTAGAAGGCCAGATCCTGAAGCTAAAACTCAAATACTTTGGCCACCTAATGAGAAGGAAGGACTCACTGGAGAAGAGCCTAATGCTGGGAAAGATCGAGGGCAATAGAAGAAGGGGACGACAGAGAATGAGGTGGCTGGATGGAGTCACTGAAGCAGTAGGCGTGAGCTTAAATGGACTCCAGAAGATGGTAGAAGACAGGAAGGCCTGGAGGAATGTTGTCCATAGGGTCGCGATGGGTCGGACACGACTTCGCAGCTAACAACAACAACGAGGCCCATTCCCTACCACAGTCTCAACTGATCACTAAATTATGATGCTTTTAGAAAATATTGCAGTTAGTAATTGTTTAAATTGAATACAAGCTCTGACAAAGATACTGCTGCTAAATTTTGATATTTTTTTTGGCTTGTATTTGCCTAACTTTCCCCAGTCTGCAGAAGGATAAATAACATTCTGTAGATCTGTCTTTTTCAACATGAGCAACTTTAAGATGTGTGAACTTCAACTCCCAGAATCCTCTAGGCAGCCTCTGGGAGTTGATATCTACTCATCTAGACATCATCATCACCACTACCACCACCACCACCACCACCACCACCACCATCATCATCTATAGCAGGGGTGTCAAACTCACAACATCACATGACGTGTTGCAATGTATCACAACTTTTTCCCTTGCCGGCAATGGGGTGGGCGCGGTTTCACCATGACACATCTGGGCCGTCAGCCAGCAGTTTGACACCCATGATCTATAGGTTTAATGTCTTCTCTACAATAGAGCAATCTATATGAAGATAGCCAGTATCTGAGCATTATAAAAACACATTTTTATGGTTTATGGTAGTACCAATAGTGGCAAAGGAGGGAACAGAATCCTGTTATCAGACTGCAGTGTAAAAGTACTTAAGCAAGCCATTGCAAAATCATCCCATAGTGTTATCAGATGTTATATTCTCATTGTAAAGTCACTGTGTCATTTACTTTGCTTTTTCATTCCTGTGTAGCCTTCCAAGAAATGGATAAGTACTCTTCTTATTCCAATGAAATTAAAAGGATAGTTACATGACCTGTGTATTATTTCAGATTACTGATTTGTCTATATACCTGCTACTGGTATAGCTAGTTGTTTTGCTGTCAATGGACTTCCTTGTGGGTCAGTGGTCACAGCCTAAATCCAAGACATAAAGCCAATGGTCTCTGTTGTAGAAGAATAGGGAGCTTCAAGACTGTTGTCTAGGAGATGCTGTTCCCCAGATGTCTCCCCATCTGGGTGTAATTTCCATTTGTGATGTATCTGTCAATTGACTTGCTTCTGCTTTCCAAGCCACCCCACAATTTCTCACAGAGAAGTGCAATCATGTCCTTGAAAAAGGTTGTACACCACTCTACCAGACTATTAGCCTTTTATCTGTCTCTTTCTTCTTCCTGCCCTCTTCTCTTTTTCTTTACCTATAAAATGAAAAGGTTTTATCTTAGGTTTTGTCACTAGTGCATTTTACAATGACATCTTGGACTGAGCATTTGGCTATGTCATTTCTTCTTTATTCATTTTAACAAGAGAAACGAGGACACAGCACGACATAAATGCCATCAATTGACAAAATATCCTTCAAATACTCTTGCATCAGAATCATTCAATTGCAAACATCAAAAAGCAAATCCATTACAAGCTCTTGCTTGAAAGAGCTGTTCTGAAACAGTTAAAAAAAGATATAAAAACCAAAACACTTTTAAAAAGTGGAAATCAATAGGCATAATCTCTGCATCTTTGACAAATTTACAGCATTTCTTATGTTATAAAACAAAAGAACTACAGCATTCCTATTTTGAAGACCAGGAAATTCACACGTGTTGATAGAGATCTAATTGGCTGAAGATTATTATTCCAAGAGTGACAAAATGAGACATTCCAGCTCTTATGCTATCTCATAAGACAGATGAATCTAACTCTAAGAGAATACCACTCAAAATCCATCAGCATTTCCATCCATATTTCAGTATTACATCCTGGTTTTTAGCTAATTATAGTTTTTTTAAAGGGTTTTTAAAGATATGAAGATGGAACCAAAGTGTCAGCACTGTCTGTATGGTGAACATCCTGACGTTTTCAAAGGTTTTGCAAGTTTGTACAGTATTTCAGTACTTGAAAATTTGCCTGACTAGAGAAGACATAGAAGATGAAATTGTGCTTCTTGAGGATTTCTCTTGCCTCAGATCATCTCTCCCTTACAACTTAGACAAGATGATGGAACTAGCTGAGAAGATGAACTTGTCAGTTTTGATTAGAGAAAATATATTGATTAATTTTAATGCTGATTGGAAACTACTTTTGGTCTTTTGGCATGAGTTAGAAAAAAATTCAGTTATGATATATAGGGGGTTGACTACTAGAAAAATAGTAGATAATAGAAAAAAGTAGTTAGAGCAGGTGTGACCAGGCTGTGGCATGGTAAGACGCCAATTTAAATTTACACTTATCACTTTTGTAAAAGAAAACCAGAAGTCATTTCTTTATATTTCTTTTTCTGCTTTTCTGCACTTTTAGCTTTGCTCTCCCTTTCTTTGCTGTTTTCTTTTTCTTGTCTTAATTATTAAATCTCATAAAGTTATCTAAAAAGACTTAGAATTTTGGAAAATGCACGACAGCTCAATTAGAGGACAGCTGAAATAGAGACTGAGAGCCATGTTTATTCCTACATGGCTGAGTAAAAAGATCTGTAAATAACTTTGTAGTTCTAAATGCAAATAAGCAGGTTTGCTACTATGGATAACAAGTGAGTTTGGCAGTTTAGCTTAATTACAGAAAGTGCCTGAGGCAGCCATATTATTATACAGTAAATGTTCTACCAGAACATAACTAAGCTTGAAATATAAACAATACATGCACTTGGCAAAGGTGCAGTGACCATTATTTTTTGTGCCTTTCTGTTATAAATTGGGAAGGGAATAATTTAAAACCTCCCTGCCAAACCTCTTCTTCCAAATAAAAGATCATTATGATAGGCTTCCACCAGCCAGGCTGAACCTTCTGACATCTGTCTGCCTTGGCTACAGAGGTGTTAGCCTTTCCACCCAGAGTTTCTCCTTCCAGTCCAGCTCTAGAAAATAGAATGAGAAATACTTTGCTGTTTCTGCCTAAAGTCAACAGGTGCAGAATTTAACAAATCTTGTGCCAATCTTAAAACACAAGGAATTGTGAAGTTTGGGGGGGGGAGTTTTTTTTTAATGAGAAAATCCTTTTAAACCAAATGATGCTTACATTTCTACCTACAAATAGGATTTCATTAAAGAGAAATACAGTATAAGAAAAACAGTAATTTCACATTGAAATTTCCAGTCAGTGTAATTTAAACATAGTTAAAGTTTTAGACCTTTAACACGTTCGTTGCAGAGGAAATGGTGGGAGGGTCATCAGAACTGTCTGCCTGAATGTTCATCAACATCTCTTCCAGTTCGTTTCCCCCTTATCTTCTTATCTTCAGTTTTATAGAATGTGGGGAGAAGTAAATGTTAACCTCTTTAACCTGATTATTACTTTGCCAAATTGAGAACAATGTCTCTCATCCATGATATCTAGATCCAGCCATCAAATCAGAAATTATCTAGTGATGTTCCTTATGAACCTTGGTGGAACTACAAAGTACAGTTCGGTTTTCAAGCACTGTGATTTTGAAAAAAAGTGACAGTAGATTGAAGAACCCCAATTTATGGAAATAAAAGTTGAATTCCATCCATATAGGCCTATCATTTATCATATGCTTTAGGTGGCACTCTTGTTGCTATACCAGAGGCAGGAGTTCATCATAATTTCCTTAATTAAACTTCCCACAGTCTTTTCTCTCCGCCTCTGATTTTAAGTCTAAATGATAGCAGATTGAGGATGGCAATTTAGTGGTTCAAAAGCATTATGGTTTAGACAGATTATGCAAGATGACTAAAGAGAATATGTTTCCATTATTTAGGAAAATGCATGATACTCCAAGCAAAAGGAATCAGTAAACAGTTGAATATAAACTGCTGAGACACCTTTAATTTTTTTCAGACATTAGTCTAAACTTACAGGACAGTTGCTTATTATAATTTGTGTCATACTTTGCTTACTACTGGGCTAAACAGGGCCTGGGATTCACAGATAAAAAAGTTGCTTCAGACCATCTGGGGGCATGAGTATGTCTTCTCTTAAACCAGGAATGTACAAACTATACTCCCACTATATAAATATTCATAGAAGAAAAAGGTATTCGTCTCACAAGATTTTTTCGTACCTTGCCAGTTTTATCGGACTTAAGAGAAGGCAGCAATCAAGGAAATTGTCACAAGGCTGGAAATTTATGTATTATTTTAACATAGACTTTCCTAATTGGAGTCTTCAAATGAAGATATGCTGCTTGGTAATTTTAAGGATTATGGCCTGAATGTATCTAGAGAGTGAAAGACTTGCAACAAATGATCCTCTTTCCATTCATCAGACTATTACATCTGTCTTCAGTTGAATAGTTATACCAATCCAGGTCAAAAGAAGACAAATATCTTCTCTAAAAGAACTGGAGATTGATACAAGCATTAAGCATTAGAAAATCCTAAACAGGTTTGCTCTGAAGGAAATCTCATAGCATTCAATGAGATTTACTCCCTCGATCAGGCTTTTCTGGAGCCAGCATTGAAACAAGAAGTATCAACTTCTTATAAGGAAGAAATATTTTCTGGAAACATTTTGAAGGATGATAAAAATCAATGGGAGCAGCACAAAAATTTTTTAAGGAAAAAAGGCTATTTGGGTGATTTGTACTGGGATCAAAGCTAGATATATGCCTATGTCTGTTTGTTTCTCTCTCTCTCTCTCTCTCTCTCTCTCTCTCTCTCTCTCTCTCTCTCTCTCTCTCTCTGTGTGTGTGTGTGTGTGTGTGTGTGTGAGAGAGAGAGAGAGAGGATATGTTTTTGAGAAGAAGAAAAAAGGGGAAGTTGAAGTAGTTTCATTTTAAATAGACTGTTATTGCTACTGAAAAGGATTGAGATAGTTTTAAATATATTGTGAATCATCTAATCTCACTCTACTCTGATCACATTTAGAGGTTGATAAGATGCTGTATTGCAAAAAATGTTGGAATTCAAAAGATCCTGGAGTTCAATAGATTCCCAACAATTGATGAGATACTGGTCTTTGATTTAATTATATATCTACCCTTTTCTTTTAATTCCTGTCTTGTGATGGCTTTGAACTTGACTTTTAAATTCTCCCATTTTCCTTGGTCTACATTCTGTAATGAAAATTTTAAAGATTTCTTTATAAAAGGAAAATTGCTCTAAATGACTTAGCTATTCCCAAGAGAAGCACTAACAACTTGCAAGCTTAGAGTCACAACGAGCCTTTTAATACACAAGAGAGAAGAAAGATTAAATATTGTAGTGCTTGCAGAAAAACCTTAATCCATTAATTCTTCAGGGTCAAGAATTTCTATATGGAACTGAAATGTGATAATAACAAAGTCCTCTTTCCATAGTTTTGGCCAACCTATGTGATTGTCATATCAATAATATGTGCTGCCTAGTAGCACCATGGGGGAAGAATTGCACATACAGTTATAGAATATAAGGACTGCGGAGTATCTAGTTCCAGTGCAGAAATTCACTATCACAGCATTCAGAATAGATGGTGAGGTGTCTCTTCCATTGTTAAACAGTTCTTACTCTAAGAAATTATTCCTGATAGCCAATCAAAATCTGTTTCACTGTAATTCTTTTTCCTAGTTAAGCTGGAAAGTGAACAGATTCACTGTTAGTCCCTTCACCTTATCTTCAGAGTGGCAATTAGCCTCACCTTGCAGTATGTCATCTTTACAGAAGAAAAATAAAATAACATGATACATTTTTTTACAGATCATAAGACGTTCACCAGATGAACAGAATGGTGGAATGGGGGACAAAAACTTGGAGTCCCCTTCTTAGTAAAACACCCACACAAAACACCTGATCACCTATTCTGGCTGCTGGTGTCCCAGAGGAAATGAGAACATGTTTTTTTGTCTTGGATATCTCTGACTTGACTTGCAGTGCTCATTGCAGGCTTGAAAACTAGCTCAGTAGGAAGCAGTGTTCCTATTACATGCATTGGGCAATCAGCCAACAGTTTCTGCCCTATATACACTGTCTATTCCCTTCCCTTAAATGAGATCCCCAAGCAAAGTCCTGGTTGCTCTTCTTGTCTATTTGCTCAGTGAGCTCATTCTCTGGAAACTGCAATAGAACACAAGAATTATGGTTGCCAATAGAGTGTAATCCTAGAAAGAAAACAGTCATCCTACAAGTAAAAAGACAAAGGTGCAGAAATTTTAAAATACAATATTACTTTCTATGACAATGAAACAGGATCTCTTTTTTTCTTCATAATATAATGAATCCTCTGAAGTTGAGTATATTTTTGTATATCGTATAAATTTGAGTATGAGAGCTAATTCGGTGTAGTGGCAATGGGGCTAGTTTAGAAACTAGGAGACGGTGAGTTCTAGACCTGTCTTGGTCATGAAAGCTGCTGGGTGACTGAACCAATCACTCCCTCTCAACCCAGCACGCCTAATGCAGATGTTGTTAGGAGAAAATAGGACACAGGAATATTAGTTGTTTGATGCATAAGTTAGATGTTAAAATGGAGGGGAAAGTTACAGTAATAATACTCAGAAGAAGAGAAGAGCAGGAGGAAATTGGGATCTTGCCCACTCTCTCTCAGTCTTAGCAACTTTGCTAAGATTGAGAAACAGTTTAGCATAGTCTAGATGTTGTGCTATACTAACAATTCAAAAGCAGCTCTATGGTTTATAAACTCATGTGTGCTTAGGAAGTTGTATCTCAGTTTGCACTGAACCTTGCAACTGATGTAGCTATTTAATGAATCAAAATGAGCTGTTTTTTGCTTCTTAGTGTTTCCAAGCACCTTTTCTGAAGTTGAAACCCTTCAGCCCTACTGCATTTTACACACACACACACACACACACACACACACACACACACACACACACACACACACACACACACACACACAAGGTTCTACATTTAGGCAGGAAAAATCAAATGCATAGGTATAGTTTAGGTGGTACCTTGCTCAATAGTAGTAACTGTGAGAGGGATCTCGGAGTCACTTAAATATGAGCCAGCAGTGTGCTGCAGCTGCCAAAAAACCCAACACAGTGCTAGGCTGCATTAACAGAGGGATAGAATCAAGATCAAGTGAAGTACTAATACCACTTTACAATGCTTTGGTAAGGCCACACCTGGAATACTGCATCCAGTTTTGGTCACCACGATGTAAAAAAGATGTCCAGACTCTAGAAAGGGTACAGAGAAGAGCAACCAAGATGATTAGGGGGCTGGAGGCTAAAACATATAGGGAACGGTTGCTGGAATTGGGTATGTGTAGTTTAATGAAGAGAAGGGTGAGGGGTGACATGATAGCAGTGTTCCAATATCTCAGGGGCTGCCACAAAGAAGAGGGAGTCAAGCTGTTCTCCAAAGCGCCTGAGAGCAGGACAAGAAGCAACGGATGGAAACTAGTCAAGGAGAGAAGCAACCTAGAACTAAGGAGAAACTTCCTGACAGTTAGAACAATTAACCAGTGGAACAACCTGCCTCCAGAGGTGGTGAATGCTCCAACACTGGAGGTTTTTAAGAAGAGACTGGCCAGCCATTTGCCTGAAATGGTATAGGGTTTCCTGCCTGAGCAGGGGGTTGGACTAGATGACCTCCAAGATCCCAACTTTTTTTTATTATTATTATTAACACACACACACACACACAGATGCTTACATATCAAAATGTGCAATAATTTGGGGAATCGGGATTTGTTATACAGAAGTATTGTTCTCACATAGCTGAATTATGAGCTGTGCTTCAACATGGGAAATACCTATAAAATTGTTAAAGAGAAAAATGCAGAATACATTAGTGAAATGATAAAGATTTTATTTTCAATAAACAAGTCTTACAAAAGTGACAATTTGTTTTAGCCTACCACCCTTTAGCTCATGGGATAGTTTATTACTTTTAATAGTTCAGAATAGTGAAAGATAATATCTAAGACTGATCAAATATAGTACAGAAGAAGGCACTGTGCAAAAAAAGACTTTGGAAATGATCTGCCAGGAGAAAATTCAAATGTTAGTGAAATATGGAAAGAAAAATAGTCAGACCATTATAATGTTGTTTTAGAGAGAGCAGATCAGATCAGGTTTAGCACCTCAACTTTGATTCACACACATAATACAACATACACAAAGAAGCCAGATTCTGTATAACAACTCCAGAAACGCCCAAAAGTGAAATGTTGAAAGTTGGCTGGATTTTTGGCGCTTGTGATAAGAAAATATTAAGTTAGGCTGAACTGAGGCTTGGCTGCTATTAAACAGTTGGAGCCAAATTCTTTTGTTTGTTAAATGGAAAGTTGTAAAACAGGATTCTCATTGGCATTAGTAATTCTCATATCAAGAAAGGGAAAGACAATTAAAAAAATATTCTAAAAAGAAATGGCATGGCTACAAGATTGTATTAACACCATTGCCTAAGGCAGATCTAGGTAATTAGTGTCCCCCCACCCGCCACTCCAGATATTGCTACCTTGCAACTTCCGCCATCCTTCCAGGTGGACTAAGTAACTGAAGGTGCTGGTCTTGTAGTTTGACAATATTAAAGCAACACAATGCCTTACATTTGCCGTCTCTGCTATTATTGAACCTAAAATGAGTACCTTGAATAGAGAACTGGCCATTCGGTGAACCTAATGAGATACAGGAAGCCCACAAAAGAATCAGGCTTTGGCCTCAGCAGACATTCTATCAGGGGCTATTCTTGGTTTGTTGTTTGTTATTGGTTTTTTTGGGGGGGTGTACAAGTAAGCACATATTTTTAGGGGGAGGAAACAATATAAGCAAATACAAGGAAGGAAAGGATGTCTTCACGCATGAAAATGAATGCTATGAATCAGAGTAAAACAGTTTAATGCTAATAAAAGGATTGTGAGACCTTGTTTAATCTGGGATGTTAAATTGACACGGCCCTATTGCATGTCCAAATAACAAAGAATGTTGGGCTTGGACAGTTAAATCTTTAGAATATTTATTTATTTGTTTGTGGTCACAGACCAAAATACAAGTACAACAAAAGAAAAACATAGAGAAAGTAAAATCATAGACAATTGGACACCAGAAGCCTTGGCTGAGGGGAATTACAACATTCTCCTCTAATAGTTACAGCTCTTTAAAAAAAATTTAGAGACCTGAGAAGTAATGAATCTTTAGAATAAAGAATGCAAAAGATTCAGGGACTTACAGGCTTAGTGTGCCTTCTGTAAGCCTACTGTATTATTAATTTCATGTATTTTTCTTCAGTAACTGTTTAACTATATTATAAATTCCTGATATGTCAATGTATTTCTGCCTGCGTCTCACCATGGTTATTAGCCACCTGCAAGTGTCTCCCATCAGAAGTGCAGGTCTCACAGCAAATAGACTCATACCTTTCTGAGACAGAAGAGAGGAAAACTATTCTATTTTTTATTTTTATTTTTTTAAATCCCATTTATATCCTGCCCTTCTCCGAAGACTCAGGGCGGCTTACAATCTAAGAAGCACAAATCAATGTCCTTAGCAATAGCCTTCATTCTATGTATATGCCTGCTTATTAGGGCTTTCGGGCCCCCCAAGCGGCATTTTTACAAAGTCAGCTTATTGCCCCCAACAATCTGGGTCCTCATTTTACCTACCTCGGAAGGATGGAAGGCTGAGTCAACCTTGAGCCTGGTGGGACTCGAACCTGCACTAATTGCAGGCAGCTGGTGTTACTTAAGGAGGCATTAGCCCACTGCTCCACCAAGGACAGCAATTGCTCTCAGAAGCCAAGAGAAGTAACAGTAATTCTGGGGAAAGACAGAAGGGGAGGAAGAGAGAGAGGAGATAATAAAGTAATAAGTCTAAGATTTAAGCTGTGAAGCAGTCAAACAGTAAAGAAAAGGTTAAAAGTGTAAGGTAATAAAAGAGTGAGAGCAGGAGAGGTTAAATGAAGAACTCGGTGATTGAGCTGAGAAAAACATTGACAAGTTCAGAGAAAGAATCAAGGTTAAACTGAAGTCTAATTAGAGGAAATTAAGCTAAATTAAGATAGAAAAAAGAACACCTTTTAGAAATTCTGAGGATAAAAGTTTAAAAGAGACATAAATAAGGCCTCACAGTCTTTTAGTATGTGGGCATCCAGTGAATATTATATACAATTCTACAATAAGATATTTTAGTTTTTTTAAAAAAACTCTTTTGTCCTGCAAAGTTATCACCACTTATGAAAGAGCCTACATTTCTGAACAAGGCTCCACTAGTTTGCTACTATTTTGTAAAATGCCTTAGGCATTTTTGGCATTTAATGCATTTTGTTACAATTATTTGTCTTAACAGTGTGGTTCTAAAAACAAGGCATCTTGTATCCATTTTCTTAGACCAGGGGGAGGGTGAATAGCAAATTAAAGATCATGTAAACGTGCTTGGGGCCATGATAAATTTGTAATGAATTTATATAATTATTATAACATTCTGACTGCTCTCGCACTGTAGGGCACAGTGATATACAGTGTCTGTCTGTCTGTCTGTCTGTCTGTCTGTCTGTCTGTCTATCTATCTATCTATCTATCTATCTATCTATCTATCTATCTATCTATCTATCTATCATCTATCTATCTATCTATCTATCTATCTATCTATCTATCTATCTATCTATCTATCTATCTATCTATCTATCTATCATCTAAATCATAATGCTTATGCAATAAGAATGATAACTAAGTGGTGTGCTGTAATTTGTATGTATAAATTCCTTGTCTAAATAAACCTCTTGTCTAAATCCTTGAAAACTGTGTACTCCAACATTACTATTATTCTAAGGTAGTTTCCTAAGAAGGCACACACAAAAGACGCTTTAAAGTGCTTTCCCATTGCAAGAGAGAAGCTGAAAGGCAGCAGTTCTAAGGGCAGAGATGTCAGTTATGTCAACAATCACTTTCTCAGCTTCCCTGATATAGAGGAAGTTGCACTCTCAGATGGACAGATGATAATAAAGTTTTCAGTGTACTTCTATTCCAGTTTTCACTAGTGTTCTTACTTAGCCTTACCATATAATGTTTCTCAGAGATTTCAATCTCATTGAACTGAGTGAGGGCAAGAGATTCAGATGTCATAATCATAATCATAATAGTAAAGTTGGAAGGGACATTGGAGGTCATCTAGTCCAACCCCCTGCTCAGGCAGGAAACCCTATACCATTTCAGACAAATGCCTGTCCAGTCTCTTCTTAAAAATTTCCAGTGTTGGAGCATTCACAGCTTCTGGTGGCCGGTTGTTCCACTGGTTAATTGTTCTAACTGTCAGAAAGTTTCTCCTTAGTTCTAGGTTGCTTCTCTCCTTGATTAGTTTCCATCCGTTGCTTCTTGTCCTGCCTTCGGGCGCTTTGGAGAATAGCTTGACTCCCTCTTCTTTGTGGCAGCCCCTGAGATATTGGAACACTGCTATCATGTCACCCCAGTCCTTCTCTTCATTAAACTAGATATACCCAATTCCAGCAACCGTTCCTTATATGTTTTAGCCTCCAGTCCCCTAATCATCTTTGTTGCTCTTCTCTGTACTATTTCTAGAGTCTCAACATCTTTTTTACATCGTGATGACCAAAACTGGATGCAGTATTCCAAGTGTGGCCTTACCAAGGCATTGTAAAGTGGTATTAATACTTCATGTGATCTTGATTCTATCCCTCTGTTAATGCAGCCTAGCACTGTGTTGGTTTTTTTGGCAGCTGCAGCACACTGCTGGCTCATTTTGAAGTGACTGTCCACTAGGACTCCGAGATCCCTCTCACAGTTACTATTATTGAGCAAGGTACCCCCTATACTATACCTGTACATTTGGTTTTTCTTGCCTAAATGTAGAACCTTACTTTTTTCACCATTGGATTTCATTTTGTTAGCTAGCGCCCAGTGTTCAAGTCTGTCCAGATCCTCCTGTATCTTAAGCCTGTCTTCTGGAGTGTTGGCTATTCCTGCTTGCTTGGTGTCGTCTGCAAATTTGATGAGTTCCCTATCTATCCCCAAATCGTTGATGAAGATGTTGAAGAGCACTGATCCCAGAACAGAGCCCTGGGGCACCCCACTATACACTTCCCTCCATGTAGATGCAGTTCCTTTGAGGAACACACACTGAGTATGGCCGGTCAGGCAGCTACGAATCCATCTGGTGGTGATGCTGTAGCAGGTTGTGATCTACTTTATCAAATGCCTTACTGAAGTCCAAGTAAATTATATCCACAGCATTCCTCTGGTCCACTAATTTTGTCATTTGGTCAAAGAATGCAATAAGATTTGTCTGGCATGATCTGTTTTTGACAAACCCATGTTGGCTTTTAGTAATGATTTTGTTTGCCTCTAGATGCTCACTGATTCGTTGTTTGATTATCTTTTCCAGAATCTTCCCCGGTATTGAGGTCAGGCTGATAGGTCTGTTATTTTCTGTATCCATTTCCCTCCTTTTTTGAATATGGGAACTACATCAGCTCTTTTCCAGTCCTCTGGTAGTTCCCTAGTGCTCCAGGATCTTTGAAAAATATAGTTCAGTGGTTCTGAGATCACATCTGCCAGTTCCTTGAGAACCTTGGGGTGTAATCCACCTGGGCCTGGTGATTTGAACTTATCTAGCCTGGAGAGGTGCTCACTTACCATTTTCTTGCCTATCTTAACTTGTGTTTTTATTCTGTTTTTATGGCACTATTTTTGATAGGTTGGTCTGTTTTTTCCCTTTGTGTAAAGACAGATGCAAAAATGAGTTAAGGAGTTCTGCTTTCTCTCTGTTGCTTGTCACCTTCTTGCCACTTTCACCCACTAATGGACCAATCATTTCCTTCACTTTTTTCTTGTTTTTTACATGTTCAAAGAAGCTTTTTTGTTATTTTTGACTTTGGTCGCAAGCCTTAGTTCATTTTGAGCCTTAGCTTTCCTCACTTCGTCTTTGCAGGCTCGGGCTATTTGCTGATATTCTGACTTAGTTATGTGCCCCTGTTTCCACTTTCTATACTTGCCCTTTTTATCTTTCAATTTATCAGAGAGTTCTTTATGCAGCCATGCTGGTTTCTTTTGAGAGCTGTTATTTTTCCTCTTTGTTGGTATTGTGCTAGACTGGGCTTTTATTATCTCACTTTACAAAATTTCCCAAGCTTCTTGAGTTATTTTCCCCTTGAGGATTCTCATCCATGGAATCCTTCCCAAGCTTTCTCTAAGTTTATTGAAATTAGCCCTCTTAAAGTCTAAGACTCTAATTTGACTGTATTCTATTGCTTGTGCTTCCATAATGTTGAATTCCAATATTGCATGATCACTTCCTCCCAAGGTTCCTGTGGCTTCAACTCCTTCTATCATTTCATCTCTGTTAGTGAGAATTAGATCCAAAATGGCTAATCCCCTAGTTCCCTTCTCTACTTTTTGAGTGACAAAGTTGTCTGCTAGGTTTGTCAGGAATCTCTTTGATCTTCCACTTGGTGCAGAGTTTGTCTCCCAGTTGATGTCAGGGTAGTTAAAGTCCCCCATTACTATTGTGATGTGCTTCCTACATACCTTAGTTAGCTGACTGGCAAAAAGTTCATCTATTTCCTCTATTTGGTTGGGTGGCCTATAGTATGCACCTATGGCAATGTCATTTTTTCTCCCTTTTATATTGACCCAAACGCTTCTTGTCCCTACTGGCAGTAGCACCTGGAAGACACCTGACCTCTTTTGAAACCTCTGTGGCCTTTCCTAAACTTACATCCCTTATAACTGAATCACCAACCAAAAGATGGCTTCTCTTTTTGGATGCTTTTCTGTTCTTGCATGACTGATGTGTAATACCTGATTCTCACTTCTCCCTGTCAAAAGCAAGTTCTTCATCTTGGACCACAATCCCGTGCTTATTTGAGTTATCATCCCAAATACCTTTACCGGTCTCCTTAATGTCCCTATTAAGGTCAGCAAGGGCAACGTATCTGTTGTGCAGGGACACAGCAAAAGCTTTGTGTTTATGGTTCACAGCTCTCACCCTGCCAGATCCCATGATTGTGCACACTGCCCTTCTCCTGCAGGATCTTTGTGGTAGAGGGGGCAGATAGCACGGAGGCTCAATAGAATAGAAGGGCTGAACTGGACACCTAATTTCTGCCTGAAGAGCACGGATTACAGACCCTAGATAAATAATCTGTCCTTGCAGACGAGTGATTTGTTTACAGGTAGGACAGTTTCCAAGTTTGAAAAGGGTACTGTGAAAGACAGCTGCAAAACAAGTGCTGCACTGAACTAAGCCTGACATCCTTAGATAGAAGGATGTACCACTGCTGTTTATGATTATTAATTATTAGCTATTTCTCTGGCCACCCCCAACAGACTTACAGAATGTAGCACCTCCCACAGCTCTGAGAAGCTTAAATTTGGCTTGAATTTTAGGGAGAGCCAAACAGATCCAATCAGCTACTTCTCTGGCCACCCGTAACAGACTTACAGAATGTAGCGTAGATGTATTGCTGATTCTTGGCCTGAGGAGATTGACACATGTAGAGGTAATTTCCTTACTTAATACTCCATGGACTAGACACTTTTTTAATGGCCAGGATGGAGGGAATAGGTGTGAAGTCTACGAGGAATGGGTAAACATGAAAAGTGAGTTGGGTTACACCTTGCACATGGATGGGTTGGAGTAGGGCATTTCAATTTTGTAAATAAGCATGGGTTGGAGAATTTTATTTGTTTTAAGTGGTATTATGCCTTTTTATAACACAACAGTTTTTAACAGTTTTGAATGAAGGGGCTTCTTTATAAATAGCACTGTAAAGCTGGTTTCTGATACTTACTAAGAAGAGTTCCCTGTTGTGTTTGGGGCTGAAAGAAGATTCCGGCAAATGCACTTCTACCTCCCAAAGTAATGTTGAATGCATCCCTGCATTTGGAAACATATTCTCCACAAAACCTTAGCCCTACTTGCATCCAGCAAGAATCAAAATATTCATTCTATCAAAGAATCTTTATTTACCAATTTCCAAATAGGTTGATTCCTATTTTCATATTTTATTGTGCAATTATTTTAACAGACAAAATCACTGAAAGATCCCTTTGCATTTTATCTGATTTGCTGTCCTGAACTATAAAGTACCCTGTTACTCTCACATAACCACCTGCTCACTATAGGCAGCCAAATTCTCCAGCTGTTTTGCAGTCCCTTGAAATGCAGTTATTTTCTTCCGGTGAGCTTCTGCATTGGGAGGAAAGCACTTGCCTAGTCACATTTGCTTTGTGACGGAAGATAAAGGTTGCCAATTAATCCCCTGCCTTCCAACCTGCAGTTTGCAAATTGCCATACTGAAGGTACCACACAGGACTACTATTACCACCACCAGTAATTTATAACACACTTAAAAAGCATAGAATGGAAATAAAGGAGCATTTATTAATAACAATAATCCTATTTACATAGGCTCTTGACTTGAATTTGCTATACAAGTAGCAGCAAGAGCCAAAATATGAAAGGAGGCTCATCATGTAACTGTGTAGGATAGGAGTAGGCAGTGTTGGCTCTTTTATGACTTGTGGACTTCAACTCCCAGAATTCTGGGAGTTGAAGTCCACGAGTCATAAAAGAGCCAAGGTTGCCTACCCCTGGTGTAGGATATGCTTCCTCCACAATGGCAATAGTGGAGGAGTAGCATACTTCAGTGCCCCAAAGGCTCAAATTAAGATTCTGTAGTGCCACCTGGCTATACCTATGGACAAGTGCAGAGCTGTGCATGGAATAGACACATGAGAGAAAAAGAGGAAAATTTCAAACAACCTGGACTATTTTAAAGCCAGCTCAGTGTAGCAATAACATAACCGCAACTCCAAATTCTCTTTCTGTTACTCAATTCCAAATCTCTGGTTATCTACTTTTAATTTTTCTTTTAACTGTGAGTATGAAAACCATTGAAAACTAAACCCCTCTGCAGACAATTGTTCTCTTGATTTCATCTTATATTCTCTATGTTCTTATTATAATAATCCTCAATAGGTTAACCACATCCCTTTGCCTGCTATTTCTTTCCTATAAAATGCTTTTGTGTCGAGACCCATAAAAGCATTTTTGGCCACCATCTGGGTTTATATCTGTTAGGAATTGATATTACTATTACTATTATATCAGATGGAAGTTGGATTGGTCATTTCACTGATGAAGCACTGACTCAAATATTGATATTCTCAACCATCAGATGATGTTGTCTTGGCAGGCTTCTGAATGAGGCTCTATATCCCCAAACTTTTTGGCACCATGGATTGGTTTCATGGAAGAAAATTTTTCCATGGATCAGGGAGTGGGATGGTTTCAGTTTCCCTCGCTCGCCTCCCACTCACTTCCGCTGTGCGACCCGGTTCTTATTGGTCCATGGCGCAGGGGTTGGGGACCCCTACAAGTACAGACTAGATGTCTCTGAAGATGGGTGGCAAACCAATTTAATAAATAAAATAACTGTCCTAGGAGTTTTTTTTAAGGAAGGAGTGACACTGGATAACATGAACAGGTAGGAGGATCAAGGAAATTTCCCCCCCCCCAATGTAATTCATGGATGGAAATGTTTAATGAAAGCTGGTAAACTCCTGGGCTGGTCAAAAAAGGAATAACACAGGGAAGGAACAAGGAATACACAAAGAAGGGGAGGAAGAACTGTAGCATTCTGGAACAAAGGGAAATTGTTTAGTCTAACTGTTGCTTTCTTGCTTTTTGTAATCAGCTTTTGCACCAGAGAAATTTCATGCAAGTGTGGGAAACATGTACATGGATGGGATATACTGAAGGAGGGAATAGGGAGTGTACAGGAATGATTGATGTCTTTCTTATGATGTAATGGCTCTGTTGTCTGATTTTCATTGGCTAATTAAGTTTATAAAGCAATGCTACCAATTTTATATGTGTGGCACTTCTGGACATTTCCAGATCGTTGGCCACCCAGCTGCTTAATTTGATCAAATAAAGTGCTGCTTGATCAAGAAGTCTTCATTTGGGTTATCTGATTAGATTGATATGGTATCTCAAAGTTAAGTAAGGGACTGGGACCTTACAGAACAAAGAAATTAGCTGGGGTCTCAGTACATGGAACCTTATCAGAAGTGGGCAATATTTTCTCTGAGCTGTGTAAATGCCTGTGTACAAAACTCAGTGTCCCATTCATTGTCAGAGGCAACACACTAGTTGTACTTTTGCAAAGGACTAAGCAAAGGAAGAGACAGAGAGAGACAAGGAGGGAAGAAGATTCTCACATAAGAGCTAGGCCAAATCCACAGACCTCTGCAGGCCTACCATTCTTGCAAAAAGTAAATATATTTGCAGATGGCTCAGGGTAGATGGTCTTCTTAAATTAAATAATACTTGATGAGAACTCATGATTTAAAATTGCCAAATTTTTAAAAAGGAGAAAAACGAGGAAATCACGAACTTACTTCCTTTTGCTAATCAAGTCTTGTTCCCCCCCCCTGCTGTTTGAAAGGCAATTTTCCCTCTCATGTTACCACTTGTCTCTGAAGAGGTACTTGAGAAATGTGAGAAACTTTGGAGTTTTGCCCACCTAATTTTGCCTTCATTTCTCCTCTTCTACATTCTTGGCTAATTGAGACTGATCTCCAACACCACCTTATACCAGCATTCAATCTTATCGAATATCCCAATTATAGGACATAGTAGGTATTCCTTCTGAGAATCGGAAATCAAGATTAATGTTGATTGAAAGGCAGAGCAGAGAACGAGATGTAAAATAGTGGTCAGAGAAAGAGGATTTGTCTGTTTTGTTATTCCTTTAGTTAAACATCCATAGAAAGTTATAAAAATAATATAGGTTGGAAATGTGAACAACATGAGGGGACATTTAATCATGCTTGGTGGACATATAAAAAAGCTGAAAGAAATTTGGATTCAAATACAGAAGTTGATACAAAAGATTCAAAAGATCAACATTCAATTAAAACCAGAATTTTTCCTTTTAGAACTAATAGATAAATAGTTAGGAAAAAGTATTATATCAATTATTCAAAAATATTCAAATATTTCAATATAAGACTACAGTGGCAAGATTATTAAGTGCACAGAGATGGAAAAATACCATACAGCCCATTACAGAGTTGATGAAATTGACAGATCTTGATGAAATAGACAACTGATTTCTTTGATTAAAGAAAAGACATTGTCTACATTATTGATGACGGGAAGTCTCTTAGGCCATGTTTGTGCAACGTTACCCCAAAGCCCCAGTACAGTTCAGTCTGACTTACAATAAAGCTATGATTCTTCTGTACTCATCTGCCTGGCGTCTTTCCTGCTCTTCAGAACTCACAACACAACAGTGGTGATGAGGATAGGATCCTGCTTCACCTTAAAGAGCTGAACTCGCAAGGGGTTGGCTTTACGTGCTGGTGGAAAGAGGCATCTTTCCCCCCCTCTTCCTCGGCTGGCTAGCAAACTACGCTAGTGGCCATTTGCTCAGAATTACCCATCTGAGCTCAAGAGGCAGGATCAGAAATGCAGGAACCTAGTCAAGATGCCAAAGGTCAGCAAATTAAGGGAGTTCAACATTCGCCACCCAGAAGAATGGCTGTCGTATCTCTCTCAAGTCGAGAATTACTTAAGGGCAAACCAGATCGCTGAAGATGGGCTCAAAGCTGCAACGCTGCTATGCGTCTGTGGGCCAGCAACGTTCAACCTCGCAGAAAACCTGTTTGCCCCCAAACCAATTGAAGCAGTATCATATGCCGACCTCAAACAAAAACTTAACGGACATTTTAAGCCAAAAATGTCAGAAATGGTGTGGAGATTCAAGTTTGACCAGAGGGTGCAACGTCCAGGAGAAATGGCATCAGAAAACATCACAGGCCTATGCCAGGCCACGCGTCTTTGCAGATTCTCAAACCTTGAAGAATGCCTGAGAGATCGGCTCGTTTGCAGCCTCAGAGACAAAGTCCTCCAACAGAGACTATTCGCCAGACCCAATTTGACATTCTTGGAGGCACAAGATGAAATAATGGCCAACGAAGAAGCCAGAGGAGCTGTGCAAGTAGTGCAAACCACCAAACCTCTCAATGTTGAAGACACCGTTCGCCAAGATGTCACTAAATTCAGCAGCGAACCAGCAGTGGAAGAAGAGATGGAGATAGACACGCTACAGAAACAGCCGGGCGCACAAGAACGCGGAAATCAACAAAAAGAAAACACTTACAAGGCAGTTCTCTTCCCTAGGTGTATGGGGTGTGAAGGCAACCATTCCCGCGCAAACTGCAGATTCCGCATGGCCACGTGCAGGGCCTGTGGTAGGACTGGACACATTGCAGTCGTATGCCAGGCTCGCCAGAGAGATGGACAACCCAAGCATCAGTTGGGAGAACCGACAAGGAGAGGTACATGGGCCCAGGGTCTAACCAGTGTGGTTTTTTTCAAAAGCCAGAGAAGTATTTGCCGCACAGGGGCTCGTCGTCCCCTTAAATCTAAACTTAAGCTCTCAATTGAACTGCAGGGCATTCCATGCAAAATGGAATTGGACTCCAGTTCAGCAGTCTCAATCATTGAAATATTGAAATATGTCTGCAAACGCAGCAATCAATGGGTTAAATTGAAGCCCTCGAGCATTATCTTAACTGACTTTCAGAATGCCCAAGTTAAAATTAAAGGGGAGGACACCCTATCAGTAAAATTTAAAGGGTTTTTGGGGCACCTGGATGTCGTAGTAGTAGAGGGTCAAAGAACAAGTCTTATAGGACTTGATTGGTTTGAGGCTTTAGGAATTCAGATAACAGGCATCAACTGAACAGAGTACTGACCTCAGAGCTGTTTGTGAAGAATACGCAGATGTGTTCGATTCTAAATTAGGAATGTATACGGACCCACCTATTTCATTTAAATTAGACCCCAATGTAATACCGATCAGAGTTAAACTGATCAGAGTGTTGTGATTCAGGGTCAGCCTGTGGGTTCGGCAGTTGGGTCAGACGACTCAGAGGAGGAGGAGGGGGGTGTTGACGAGCTTGCTGATGATGGCCTTGAGGCTCCGCAGAGCCCTCAGCCAGGCCCCTCCCACTTGGTCACGACGGAGACCCAGCTGTGTGAGCCTGACAGCGTGGATGAAGATGACCCACAGCTGGCCCTGTTCAAGGACGCCCGACGCAGGAGGCAGTCAATCAAGAGTAAACAGAGGAAGGCAATGGGGCACCTCGGAAGGAGGCAGAGAGAAGCCACGCCCTGAACTGTATAAAAGGGAAATGCGTGGGAGGGCTGGTTTGCTGAAGGCAACCGCTTGAATAGTTCCTGTTTCATAGCTCCTGTTTCATGGTTGGTGTCTTGTTTTGCTCTGTTTTATGTTAATAAATTTGGCAGGCTTTATTCCAGCCTCTTGCCGTTTGTAAAGGGGTTGTCCCTGCTTTTTCTGCAGGGCCGGTAGCAGGCTGGTACAGAACACAGAGTTCCTTTTGCATTAAAGCATAAAATCGATTCGGAAATTGATAAATTAGTAGAACAAGGGGTGTTACAGCCTGTTGAAGGGGGACAGTGGGAGACCCCTATCGTCACCCTACTTAAACCAAATGGGGAGGTTCGCATTTGTGCGGACTACAAATGTACCCTAAACAAAGCTTTAAACCAGCATGCCTACCCGGTTCCAATAGTCAGCCATATTCTAGCCTCTTTGCAAGGGGGCGCCATTTTCACTAAGCTGGATTTAGCACAAGCGTATCAACAACTGCCAGTAGACGAGGCCACAGCAGCGGCCCAAACAATAGTGACACATAGAGGAGCTTTCAAAGTCAAACAGTTGCAGTTTGGCGTAAGTGTAGCACCAGGGATATTCCAAGGGATCATGGAACACACCCTCAAGGGCATTCAAGGTGTTTGCCCATATTTTGATGATGTTCTCATTGCCAGAGAATCCACAGAAGTAGCAAATAGGCTCAGGGCTGTCTTACAAAGACTTCGTGATGCGGGCCTTAAACTGAAAAAGAATAAATGTAGTATTGGGGTCTCATCAAAAGAATTTTTGGGGTTCTGTATCGATGCCAGTGAAATCCACCCCGCAGAATCAAAAGTAAAGGCCATCAAAATGGCTCCTAGTCCCAAAAACAAAGCAGAATTACAAGCATTTTTGGGGTTACTGAACTTTTATCACACATTTCTACCTCATAAAGCAGCTATAGCAGAGCCCCTCCACAGGCTACTCAATAAGAAAACTGTATGGCAATGGACTGGTGTACATGAAAAGAGTTTTCAGGACCTTAAGGCCCTCCTATCAGAAAAATCCACAGTCACTCATTACATAGAGTTTAAACCTGTATGTCTTGCATGTGATGCATCTCCTTATGGGGTGGGGGCAGTTTTAAGCCACATAGAAAAGAATGGGGAACAAGTTTCCATAGCATTCTATTCCAGAACTTTATCTGCTGCTGAATGCAATTATGCACAAATTGATAACGAAGACTTAGCCATAGTGGCTGGGGTCAAAAAATTTCATGATTATTTATATGGAAGAAATTCACTGTGTACACTGATCACAAACCCCTTTTGGGATTATTTACAACAGATAAACAAACCCCCCACATTTTATCCCCAAGGATGCTCAGGTGGTCTATATTTCTGTCTGCTTATAAATTCAAGTTAATTCACAAACCTGGAAAGGAAATTGGCCATGCAGATGGCCTCAGTAGACTACCACTGCCACTTATAGATCCTGACCCAGCTCCTGCTGCACGAATATTATCAATACAAGATTTGCCTGAATTCCCCCTACATGCTGGGGACATTGCTGCTGAAATGGCCACAGATAGAATTTTAAGCAGAGTTTTGTCATGGGTATTTACGGGATGGTTAGAGAAAAGTCCAGGCCCTGAATTCCAAAGTTACTTTGTTAGAAGGCATGAATTGTCTGCACATAAAGGATGTTTGCTTTGGGGAAACAGAGTCATTATTTCCTCAGTATTAAGAGATAGAGTATTGCAGTCCTTGCATGAAGGACACCCAGGCATAGTGCGCATGAAAGCATTAGCTAGAAGCTACCTTTGGTGGCCAGGTTTAGATAAAGCTGTTGAGGAGCAAGTACATGGGAGCTATATCTGCCAAATGTCAAGGCCTGAAATGCCCCAAGCACCTGTCCATAGATGGGAGGAGACTCATACTCCCTGGTCCAGGATTCATATTGACTATGCTGGGCCTTTTCAAGGTCAGCTCTTCTTGGTAGTAGTGGATAGCCACTCAAAATGGCTGGAAGTCATTCCAGTTCCCAATATGACTACTGCTAGGACCATCCAGGTGTTGAGAAAACTCTTTGCTACACATGGGCTACCTGATGTCGTGGTTTCTGATAATGGGGCTCAATTTACTGCTGCTGAGTTTCAGGCATTCCTCAGAGTGAATCTAATCAGACATGCCACATCTGCTCCCTTCCACCCATCGTCGAATGGGCAAGCTGAACGAATGGTGAAGACAACCAAGGACGCCCTCAAGCGCATCATCACAGGTGACTGGCATCACAGACTGGCAGACTTTTTACTCTGCCAACACTCTACATTCTGCACAGCCACAGGTAAAAGCCCAGCAGAGCTTCGTTGGGGTAGATGTCTCATCATTAAACTAGACAGACTTCATCCAGACAGAGTGGCATCAGATGCTTCTCAACCCAAACCCCCGAGGGGGCTACAGACTGGTGATTTGGTCTGGGCCAGAAATTATGGGCCTGGACACTTGTGGGTCCCGGGACAGGTGGTTGACAAAACTGGACCCTTATCTTACACAGTAGGGGTGGAGAGAGGGCGACTGGTCAGACAGCATGTTGACTAGTTAAGGAAAAGTTTTCCAGAATGGTCACTAGGTGAGAACTTTCGCGTAGTTCTCCAGCTGGCACACAAGCTAGCTCTCATCCATACCACCAGCATTTTCAGCACACAGCGGAATTCGGGTCCAAGGAGGACCAAGACAACTCTGAGCTGCAACATGGGACCCCTGATCAGTCGGATCAGCCAAGCATCAGCGACCGCTGTGCTCACTCTGCTCCAAGTCTTGACTCTGGGGTGGGCCAACCTGGAGAGGTCAGCCAGAGCAGTTCTCCGTCCTCAGATTCTACAGCACAGGAGAACATGAATTCACATGGCATGCCAGATAAGTTGGTAGACCACAAAATGGTTGGAACCCCAAGATGTTCCTCACGGCCACACAAGCCTCCTGCATACCTTACAGACTATGTTGTTAAATAAAGGACAATGTATTGTGTAAAATGATTACCAGTTCTTAGGCATGCCTGCTCATTTAACCATTCTTTAATTTCTTTGTAGCTATCATAAGGTACTGTTAGGTACTGTAACACTACTGGTAGAACAGCAGAACTGTCATTAGTCCCATTGCATTCAGTTTGTGCATAACACGTCCGAGAAGGTCACGTTATGAATCTACTACCTTGAATGGGGTCAAACATTCACTTATATATTGGAAGTTGGGAGAGAATTGAATTCTTTAAATTTGTAAGGATTATGTTATTTGTTCTTAAAAGGGGAAGGGGTGTTATGTACTGAGCTTTTGGGGGTTTAATCAGGTGTGCTGCTGGAGAACTAACAGTTCTCCAGGAACCCAGACAGGACGTCTCCAGTCCTGGCAGCAGTTAATGTGGCGGGAATAATGGGTTCAATCTGATTGGTTGTTCAGAGCATGTGGACTATACATATTGTGCAACGTTACCCCAAAGCCCCAGTACAGTTCAGTCTGACTTACAATAAAGCTATGATTCTTCTGTACTCATCTGCCTGGCGTCTTTCCTGCTCTTCAGAACTCACAACACAACAACAACAACAACAACAACAACAACAACAACAACAACAATAATAAAAACTTGGAAGGGACTTTGGAGGTCATCTAGTCCAACCCCCTACTCAGGCAGGAAACCCTATACCATTTTAGACAAATGGCTATCCAGTCTCTTAAAAACTTCCAGTGTTGGAGCATCCACAGCTTCTGGAGGCAGGCTGTTCCATTGATTAATTGTTCTAACTGTCAGGAAATTTCTCCTTAGTTTTAGGTTGCTTCTCTCTTTGGTTAGTTTCCATCCGTTGCTTCTTGTCTTGCCTTCAGGCGCTTTGTAGAATAGCTTGACTCCCTCTTCCTTGTGGCAACCCCTGAGATATTGGAACACTGTTATCAATTAGAAGGGATAGATTATAGAAAGAAAACTAATATAATGTCATTTTAGAGAGAGAGGCTAAAATATATCTTTACTTATAACTGTTGTGAAGAATATTGGAAGCCAATTCTTCATTTCTTTTTTCTTTTCTATTTTTCTTCAACTGTTTTCTTATTTTAGCACTTTTCTGCTTTTTTATTTCTTTCTTTTTTCTTGGTTTATATTAGTTTGCATTTTTTATATTTTTGTTTGATGGTTTCAATTATATAATTATATATAATACACACGCACACACACGCACACACACACAGAGGACACAATTTATCTTTCAGAAATTATTTAAAGGATTGGAGAAGAGAGGCTCAGCGTGAAATCTGAAATAAGGAACTGACCTTTAGAGCCATAATAATACAAGCAAGGCATCACATTCTTATGTTAGTCTGATGCCCTTTAGAAGTTTCCCCAAGCGTGAGAGAACTTCTCACTATGGGAATTTATGGCTAAATGTTTATGTAGGCAAGCTACATGGTTAGGGCTGATCATAGTTTTCTTTTCTGCAACTCAATTTCCAAAGCTTAAGACTGCAGTGAGTTTCCAAATGGAGTAGATGGAGCATTTCCAATAGTCTAGGTAATAATAATAATAATAATAATAATAATAATAATAATAATAATAATAATAATAATAATAATAATAATAATAATAATAATAATAATAATAATAAGAAGAAGAAGAAGAAGAAGAAGAAGAAGAAGTTGGAAGGGACCTTGGAGGTCATCTAGTCCAACCCCCTGCTCAGGCAGGAAACCTTATACCATTTCAGGCAAATGGCTGTCCAGTCTCTTCTTAAAAACCTCCAGTGTTGGAGCATTCACCACCTCTGGAGGCAGGTTGTTCCACTGGTTAATTGTTCTAACTGTAAGGAAGTTTCTCCTTAGTTCTAGGTTGCTTCTCTCCTTGACTAGTTTCCATCCGTTGCTTCTTGTCCTGCTTTCAGGTGCTTTGGAGAATAGCTTGACTCCCTCTTCTTTGTGGTAGCCCCTGAGATATTGGAACATTGCTATCATGTCATCCCTCACTCTTCTCTTCGTTAAACTACACATACCCAATTCCAGCAACCGTTCCCTATATGTTTTGGCCTCCAATCCCCTAATCATCATTGTTGCTCTTCTCTGTACCCTTTCTAGAGTCTCAACATCTTTTTTACATCGTGGTGACCAAAACTGGATGCAGTATTCCAGGTGTGGCCTTACCAAAGCCATAGTAAAGATGTCTATATTAGGCTGAAGATAAAACAATGAAACAGGACTAGATTTTCTTATTGTTGGTTTGAATTGAATTGTTCAAGAGTATAGTATCCATTTAAAGTGGGGATATTATCCATGAAACCTTGAAGAACTGAGCAGCTAAGCAAAACTGTTTTTATTATATTTGTATTTATGTATTGCATTTTGAGGTCATCTGACTCCAAAAAGAGTACCTTAGGTCAGTGGGACTAGTTCCATGGAGACAGGTTTTTACATACATACATACATACATACAGATTGACTATATGCTCTGCAGCCAAAGATGGAGAAGCTCTATACAGTCAGTAAAAACAAGACCAGGAGCTGACTGTGGCTCAGACCATGAGCTTCTTGTTGCAAAGTTTAGGCTTAAACTGAAGAAAGTAGGGAAAAGCACTAGGCCAGTCAGGTATGAATTAAATCATATCCCTGTTGAATATACAGTAGAGGTGACAAATAGATTTAAGGAATTAGATCTGATAGACAAGGTGCCTGAAGAACTATGGACAGAGGTTCGCAACATTGTACAAGAGGTAGCAACCAAAACCATCCCAAAGAAAAAGAAATGCAAGAAAGCAAAATGGCTGTCTGAGGAAGCTTTGCAAATAGCTGAGGAAAGAAGCAAAAGGCAAGGGAGAAAAAGAAAGATACGCCCAATTGAATGCAGAATTCCAGAGAATAGCTAGAAGAGATAAGAATGCCTTCTTAAATGAACAGTGCAAAGAAATAGAAGAAAACAATAGAATAGGGAGGACCAGAGATCTTTTCAAGAAAATTGGAGAGATGAAGGGAACGTTCAATGCAAAAATGGGCATGATAAAGGACCAAAATGGCAGGGACCTAACAGAGGCAGAAGAGATTAAGAAGAGATGGCAAAATTACACAGAAGAACTATACAAGAATGAGCTTAATGTCCCTGATAATCACAATGAGGTGGTCACTGACCTCGAGCCAGACATCCTAGAATGTGAAGTGAAGTGGGCCTTAGAAAAGCTGAGCAACAACAAACCTAGTGGAGGTGACAGTATTCCAGCTGAGCTATTCAAAATCTTAAAAGACGATGCAGTAAAAGTGCTACACTCAATTTGTCAGCAAATTTTGAAAACTCAACAGTGGCCACAGGATTGGAAAAGATCAGTTTACATTCCAATTCCAAAGAAAGGCAGTGCCAAAGAATGTTCAAACTATCGCACCATTGCACTCATTTCTCATGCTAGTAAAGTTATGCTTAAAATCCTACAAGCTAGACTTCAGCAATATGTGGATCGAGAACTACCAGCAGGATTTCGAAGAGGCAGAGGAACTAGAGATCAAATTGCCAACATATGCTGGATCATGGAGAAAGCTAGAGAGTTCCAGAAAAACATCTACTTCTGCTTCATTGACTATGCTAAAGCCTTTGATTGTGTGGATCATAACAAACTGTGGCAAGTTCTTAAAGAGATGGGAGTACCAGAACATCTTATTTGTCTCTTGAGAAACCTATATGCGGGCCAAGAAGCAACAGTGAGAACTGGACACGGAACCACTGATTGGTTCAAAATTGGGAAAGGAGTCCGGCAAGGCTGTATACTGTCGCCTTGCCTATTTAACTTATATGCAGAGCACATCATGAGAAAGGCAGGGTTAGAGGAATCAAAAGTTGGAGTTAAGATTGCTGGAAGAAATATCAACAACCTAAGATATGCAGATGATACCACTCTAATGGCAGAAAGTGAAGAAAAACTGAAGAGCCTCTTGTTGCGGGTGAAGAAGGAGAGTGCAAAAGTTGGGTTGAAACTAAACATTAAGAAAACCAAGATCATGGCATCTGGCCTTCTCAATTCCTGGCAAATAGATGGGGAAGAAATGGAGGTAGTGACAGATTTTATTTTCCTGGGCTCCAAGATCACTGCAGATGGGGACTGTAGTCAAGAAATTAAAAGACGCTTGCTCCTCGGGAGGAAAGCCATGGCAAATCTAGACAGCACACTAAAAAGCAGAGACATCACCCTGTCAACAAAGGTGCGTATAGTCAAGGCTATGGTCTTCCCAGTTGCAATGTATGGCAGTGAAAGTTGGACCATAAGAAAGGCTGAGCGCAAAAGAATTGAGGCCTTTGAACTCTGGTGCTGGAGAAGACTCCTGCGAGTCCCTTGGACTGCAAGGCGATCAAACCGGTCAGTCCTAGAGGAGATCAACCCTGACTGCTCTTTAGAAGGCCAGATCCTGAAGTTAAAACTCAAATACTTTGGCCACCTAATGAGGAGGAAGGACTCACTGGAGAAGAGCCTAATGCTTGGAAAGATTGAGGGCAATAGAAGAAGGGGACGACAGAGAATGAGGTGGCTGGATGGAGTTACTGAAGCAGTAGGTGTGAGCTTAAATGGACTCCAGAAGATGGTAGAGGACAGGAAAGCCTGGAGGAACATTGTCCATAGGGTCGCGATGGGTCGGACACGACTTCGCAACTAACAACAACAACAACAATACATACATACATACATACATACATACATACATACATACATACATACATATATATATATATATATATATATATATATATATATATATATATATATATATATATATATTTCATATATATTACATATATATATATATATATATATATATATATATATATATATATATATATATATATATATATATATATATATATATATATATATATATATATATATATATATATATATATATATATATATATATATATATATATATATATATATATATATATATATATATATATATATATATATATATATATATATATATATATTTCGCATAGGGCGAAAAAGGAGGAAAGGTGCCATCTCTCTTGCATCTGCAGAAGCAATGGGTATCCACTAAACTTCCTCAGAAAATACAGCAAAGCACGTGAACCTGTCTGAAACCAACATGAAAGCATGGATAACACTACCTTACATCCATGGTGTAACCGAAGCCAGGGTGCGCATCCTGGCCCCCTATAAAGTCAGTGTTGTCCACAAACCTGATCAAACCCTGTCTGCCAGTGTCATGCGTCCAAAGGATCTGCTCCCCAATGAAGAAAAGTCCTCAGTTATATATAAGATGGCATGTGAGAACTGCCACTGTAATTACATTGGGGAGACAGCAAAACAGCTGGGGACTAGGATACATGAACATGAGCTTGCAGTTAAAAGACAGGAACAGTATTCGCAGGTGTGGGCACACATGGCTACACACAAGCATACCTTTGGTTTGGTGGGGGCTGAGGCGATTGCCCGGGATAATACTGAGGGCGGTCGATTATTCAAAGAGGCCTGGTTTTTGGACCATTCCTCAATTAACCGTCATATAGATCTCCTCCCTGCATACCAAGCCCTTAGGAGTTGGGAAGAACAGTGCAGACAATGCGAATACTCACAGAATATACCGTCGAGCCAAGATCAAGATTGCACGGTCACACAGCAACTCTGCATCACAAAAATCAAGAAGGGGAGGAGCAATCCCCAAGGACTTTTGGCACGAGGACATGCACGATGACAAGGGCATTGATCGTGACCAGAAGAACAGACAGTGATTCCCCACTGACAGTGAGCACCCAGAGGCAACTGCACTCCACAAGAATGAGTGTGAAGTAGTTCGAGAAAATACGGCTGATGGAAACAAACAGATCAGTGATGCGCTCCATGAGTGAAGTGCAAAAGCGCCAATGATATAAATGTAGTTTCACCTCTCCAGCAATTCTATCCTGATGACGTTGGCAGTTGGCCAATGAAAGCTTGATTTTATTAAAACTGCTTTGGTTTTTACCTTATCCAGGTGTTCGAACTTTCGTTTTAATTTCAATATGCCTGGGATTTGTATTTTTAACTTAATTAAGGAACATACATACATATATATAAGCCAAAAGGAAGACAACACCCTCCATTCCCTTCTGAATGCTATCACAAGGGTAGTGAAGTATCACAATCCATTTGAATAAATCATCATGTAAGGAAGAGAGAGAAGAAAGGCTAGATGAGCCTATTGTCTGAGATTCCAGATCTAATCATGGACTTGCAGGCAGAAGCAGGTCCTTGGAATTCAACAGAACCACAACTAAGGTACAGCTCTTTTTAGATTTTTTAAAATCAGAATTTCACCTGAGTACACACTATTTCTTAAAGGTTAATAAGAACCCGACTACATTTTAGATACAGACCTTTGATGCCTCTGCATCTAAACTATGGTTGAAATCAGCCAGCTGCCAAGAGTCCTGTGATATGATGAGATACAGATCTGATTAAAAAATATAAATGATGTTGGTAATAACTTTTCTTGTGAAAGTTAGAGTAGGGGGTTCTTGCTTGTCTGGACCTTGGTACTAAAGCCTGATTTTTATTATTTTCTCTTCTTAAGGGTATAGATTTATAATACTGCTTCTGTTAATTTTAACTTCAGATCATATCTTGACTCTATTGCCTTCCCTGGGATATGAATTTCTCATGTTCACAAAATTAGCTTCTTAGACTGTTTTTTTTCCTACCCTTCTTTAGCAGGAAAAAAAAGACATCTTGGGGGATGAACAATGCTTTTTGTGAATGTTCCTAAAAGTGGGAATCAACCTGAATATTCATTATAAGATCAGGCTTAATAACTATAATAGTATAGAAGAGGGAAGATTTATTTATAGAAAATATATTTTATTGATAGGCAAAAGTTAGCTAGCTACATCCAAATGGATGGCAATGAGGATGGGAAGAAAGGCAGAAGAAAGTAAACTGAGATTAACAATTTCTTAGATAAAGAACAGGTAGAATGATAGACAAGGAGGAAGTTAATCCTTAACTTTCTGTCTAAACCCTGCAGCTTGTGGTTTGTGGTTGTGGTTAATAGATCAAGTAGTGCTGAAGAGTCAGTCTTATTGTATCCATACCTACACAAATTAGATCTTGTTACAGACGCGGTGGCTCAGTGGGTGAGGACGCTGAGCCTGTCGATCAGAAGGTCGGCAGTTTGGCGGGTCGAATCCCGAGTGCCGCGTAGCAGAGTGAGCGCCTGTTACTCGTCCCAGCTTCTGCCAACCTAGCAGTTCGAAAGCACATAAAAATGCAAGTAGAAAAATAGGGACCACTCCGGTGGGAAGGTAACAGCGTTCCGTGCACCTTTGGCGTCTAGTCATGCCGGCCACATGACCACGGAGACGTCCTCGGACAAGCGCTGGCTCTTCGACTTTGAAACAGAGATGAGCACCGGCCCCTAGAGTCAGAAACGACTAGCACGCATGTGCGGGGGAACCTTTACCTTTACCTTTACCTTACAGATAATTATGTTCTATTTGATTGTCAGAAAAGAGACTTAAAGGCTATTCAGAGCAAGAGCATATATAAAAAAATACAACTCTAGGATCCTTGACATTACTTAGTTTACATCTAGGCAGCCAAGTGGTTAGGCACACAATCATTTGGTCAGCATCCAACAAAATGTTATATTTCTATGTAAATTATTATCTTCTCTGTGTTGATTCAAGTCCAAAGAAATCACAGGCAGATGGTTTCCCCTTTTATGGATGATCCATAAGTGGCCATCCAGCTGACAACGGTGGATTGCTGCTGAATTTTGCACACACTTAAATTAAATTGTGTGTATTTTCTCTTATCTTATTGATAATTAGTGCTAACTCAGAGGAACAGACAGTAATGGATGATGCAAGAAAACAAGCTGAAAGAGAAGAACCATCATCTTCAAAGTCTAACCATAGCTCAGGCATCAGACTTGGTGCTTGCTTCATCATTGTTGAAATAAAAACCAGACACAGATTTAGGTGACTGTATTTATTTCCCTGAAGGAAAGAACACCCATTAGATACAAATTTCCAGAAAACATAGTACTTTTTGAATTCTTGAAAAAGAAAAGATTGCTCCCATTCTTCCCTTCTTCCTGTTGTCTGTTTTCTTCCCACTCCTATTTAAATTTCTGGAATCCAGTTATGGGAAAAACACAAATGGAGGAAATATGCAGTAGAACCAAGTTCAAATTATCAATTATCAACATAAATGACTAATCATACCCAATATCCACTTAGATGAAAACGATTTCTTCAAATTTCCATTACTTTTAGCAACCAACAGGCTAAAGTGTAGGCAAATATCTGTCTTTCCTCAAAATGCTTATGTAACTTGCATATTAATATCAGGCAACTGCACTGCTTTCTTGAGTAGGCTTTGCAAGTTACTCCTGGCTACCTTTCTCTAATTTTCTTTATAGTATGTAGTTATTTTAGGAAGTTATCTGGACTGAGTTCGACCCTGTTTCCCCTGATGATGTGGACAGGATCATGGGGAGACTGAGCACCACCACCTGTTTGTTGGATCCGTGCCCCTCCTGGCTAGCTTATGCGGCTCGGGAGGGAACACGAGGCTGGTTCCATGCAGTAATAACTGCTTCTTTGAAGGAGGGTGTCTTTCCTGCCGCCTTGAAGGAGGCGGTGGTGAGACCCCTTCTCAAGAAGCCTGCTTTGGACCCGGCTGTTTTAAACAACTATCGTCCAGTCTCCAACCTTTGCTTTCTGGCGAAGGTTGTTGAGAGTGTGGTGGCGCATCAGCTCCCTCTGTTCCTGGAGGAAACTGATTATCTGGACCCGTACCAATCGGGCTTCAGGCCCGGATACAGCACGGAGACGGCATTGGTCGCGCTGGTGAATGATCTCTGGAGGGCCAGGGACAGGGGTTGCTCCTCTGTCCTGGTCCTATTAGATCTCTCAGTGGCGTTCGATACCATCGACCATGGTATCTTGTTGCGGTGTCTCAGGGGGCTGGGAGTGGGAGGCACCGTTTTACGGTGGTTCTCCTCCTACCTCCAGGGCCGCTCGCAGTCGGTGTTGACAGGAGGGCAGAGATCCGCCCCGAGGTCTCTCATTTGTGGAGTTCCTCAGGGGTCGGTTCTCTCGCCCCTCCTGTTCAACATCTATATGAAGCCGCTGGGCGAGATCATTCGTGGTTTTGGGGTGGGGTATCACCAGTACGCTGATGATACCCAACTTTTTCTTTCCACCCCGGACCAACCCAGTGATGCCCTCTCCGTGATGTCCCGGTGCCTGGATGCGGTTCAGGTCTGGATGGGGAGAAACAGGCTTCGTCTCAATCCTGCCAAGACTGAGTGGCTGTGCATATCGGCATCTCGGGTTAACCAAGTTATTCCATCCTTAATGATGGGGGGTGAGGTGTTACCCCCCGTTGATAGGGCTCGCAACCTGGGCGTTCTCCTGGATTCACGGCTCAATTTTGAAGACCATATAGGAGCCGTGACCAGGGGGGCCTGGTGCGCCAGTTGCGTCCCTATCTGGACCGAGACGCCCTACGCACAGTTACTCATGCGCTTGTGACCTCCCGCTTGGACTACTGTAACGCTCTCTACATGGGGCTGCCCTTGAAGACCACACGGAGGCTTCAACTGGTGCAGAATGCGGCCGCGCGAGTTGTAATGGGAGTCTCCCGATACTCCCATGTAACACCTCTACTCCGCGAGCTGCATTGGCTTCCGGTTGCCCTCCGGGTGAAATTCAAGGTGCTGGTTATTACCTATAAAGCCCTACATGGCCTGGGTCCGGGTTACTTGAGGGAACACCTGCTGCCGGCATCAAATGCCCTTCGTCCAGTGCGCTCCCACAGGGAGGGTCTGCTCAGGGTTCCGCCGGTGAGAGATTGCCGGCGGGTGACACCCAGGGATAGGGCCTTCTCAGTGGGAGCGCCCGCCCTCTGGAACCAGCTGCCGGTGGAGCTGAGAACTGCCCCCGACCTCCGATCATTCCGCCGGGGCCTGAAGACCTGGCTCTTTGAGCTCTCGGGCCAAGGCTGAGGAGAAATTTTAATTGGGGTTTTAATTGTGTACAGGGTCAATTTAATATTTTTAATTCGGTTTTAACTTTTGTATGTTGGATTTTTTAATTCCCTGTAAACCGCCCTGAGTCCTCAGGGAAAGGGCGGTATATAAATATAACTAAATAAAATAAATAAATAAATAAATAAAGTGTCAGAAAGAATGTAATAGGAAAATGATGGACCAGTTCAATATGTGATTGAGGGGAAATTGGAAAGAGCAAGGTCTAGGTTGTAAGATATGAAAGCAATAAAATAAATCCATTTAACTACATTTTGTGAGCTTATCACATTGCCTTTTCTGATAGCTTTATGAATGTGAGTAAAACAGATGGTGGTTTTGTAGGAGACTATAACTTCTCAAGATATGGATAAATTGTTGTACTTCTTTCTCAGGTTTGTCTTAGAGAAGGAAAACAAGTTTTCTTAGAATCTTGTTACAAAGGGCAGATCTGCCCTTTCTGCTTGGACCATCATTAGTTCTGAGCATTCAACAGCTTCCTCTGCAGGACCTGATAATGCCATCCTCCTCCCATTGTATATGATCCCTGCTCTTTCCAGTTACAGGTGAAATTCAAACCTGCTGCTTTCTGATGTCAGATCAGATGGTCTCAGTGCTTCATTCTATTCTATAATAGTCCCAGCTCTATTTTGCTAGCCTGCCTGTCATACTTTCTCCTCTCCAGCTGGTAGTTGCTACCTTGGACAACCATTTCACCTTGGGCTGCTATGTTCTCTACTGAATGGCTATTGCTTATTTTTTTTAAATAAACCAATCTTGCATTTGATCCAATGATGTCTCCTTAAGTCACTAAAGAATTGCAATATACTAAATTGTTCAACTCTAGAAACTGAAATTCTATTCAGCCTTAGATCTCTCACTAGGAGCGTTTTCATTTTTGCCCAGTCTGGGTGAAGCATGGTCCCTCTGTTTTTTTCTAATTCCTGACATTCTTCCCTTCTTCTTTTTTTGCAAACATCTGTAAGCTGCAACATAAGTACATTACTATACCACTTCATTTCTCTGAAGCTGCACAAAATTCTTCCTTGCTATAACATTTTCCTGGACTTACAGAGGAATGTAGAAATGAATGAACAACTTGTTCCCTATTACTTTGATTATTGTAGCATCAGAGCAATTACTGATAATGTAAATTGAAATAGGTTTAAGAAACAGGCAAGAGATGCACCGGAAGCAAACAGTTAAGGGTATACTGTAGAATTGCTCTAAGAATCCTTTAAAGTTATTGTAGAAGATGGAATATTTCCTTCAGTGCTGTATGACTGCAGCTTGGTGCCTTTAATGCTAGAAATATTGGCTAGATATCATCATTAAATTCTCCCTATAGTGCTGTAGAGATTTTTGAAAGTTTTCATTTTAGTCTCATCTTTGCTTTTTAAAAAATGGAATATATTACTTTGATTGCTTCAAAAAGCGATAATATCCTCTCAGCTGCAGACAATTCCAGTTTGAGAGAATTATTTTATGGAATTGTGTTGATTGCTATTAACAAAAATGACTCTTAAATATTATTTAAAAGTAGTTGGCATCAAGTCTATGGCTAGCACTCTATGGATAATATCATTGTATAGATTAAAAGGATTTATTACAGATTATAATTTATACTAATATCTGAATATATGCAGGATATTGGATTTTGTACCCAACCCAGCTGCATATTATTTAAATCTTATAGTGCCATAATAAGGGGGAAAATACCATTTTAGAATATCTCTTTTTAGATAGTGACACCCATTGTTATTGAGAAGAGTGATAGCTTTTTAACAGGGCTTTGAATAAAATACCTGACAATCTTTGATATCTATTCACTGAAATAATAGCTATTATTCAGTCATGTGTTCTTTCAGTTCAGTCTGTATAATTTCAACACACAAGGATTTAAAACAACTAAAGTTCTTGACAATCATTTATTTTATTAGAGATATTTTATTAGTTGGAAATGGCCATCAGTTCCTTCAAATAAACTTTTCAGAATATTCAGTCTAATCTTTTTCTGCAGAGACTATAACTCAATAACACAGCTCCCTTAGAAGTGTAAATGATTACTCTCTGGGGTAATAATCTATATTATCATTTGATCTCAAAGATAAATTTAGCCATAGACACTTTCTCCAAGTTTATTAGAAAGATTAGAAATACATAATTATATGTTTTGTAAAAAATATTGTATTGACAAAAAATCCTATGAACTCTATTTGGATTAACATTGATTTATAGATTATATTTATCACTATCATAATAGCAACAATATTGAGTTTAAAAAACTGCAACAGAAATAAAAAAAAATCAATCAAATTAGAAAATAAGAAAAAGCTAAGTAGATACATTACAAACCTAGATAGCTCTTTAAGGGAATAGTGGAATACCAACTAAGTAAGCACTTTTGCAATAAAAATAATATATGAGCTAGACCCTGTAAACATATTAATATATATATTAGTAAAATAAAATTAAGCAATGAAAAAAATAAGCTTTTTATTCTTTAAAGAGTTTCATTTATATTCATTCTGATATTATCCAATAATTTGGGGATATTCAGTTAGTTAAATACTTCAGGGCAACTTTTTTGAGATTTAAGGGTGTGTTTGAAATATGTCTTGTCCTCTGTCTTGAAGATATTATGTTTTCTTATACTCTCTTGCAGTTCCTTAAGTACTTTAGCTTTCCATATTTTGATTTTAAGTGTAGCTAAAGCAATGAAGGATTTTTTAATTATTAGGGCAGCCCTAATCCTAACCTAGAACTAAGGAGAAATTTTCTGACAGTTAGAACAATTAATCAGTGGAACAACCTGCCTCCAGAAGCTGTGAATGCTCCAACACTGGAAGTTTTTAAGAAGAGACTGGACAGCCATTTGTCTGAAATGGTATAGGGTTTCCTGCCTCAGCAGGGGGTTGGACTAGAAGACCTCCAAAGTCCCTTCCAACTTTATTATTATTATTATTATTATTATTATTATTATTATTATTATTATTATTATTATTATTATTTACATTCACATGTTAATTTATTTACTATCATGACTTCCTATACATTAGGTCAGTTAATCTGTCTTTTCCACTTATAAGAAACAGAAAAATATGAAACAAAAGGACAGAAATAAATAGCAATAATGAAATTATCAATGTTTGAAATCCATCATCATCATCAGTATGCTGATGTATATATTGATACAAGATATGGAAGTGACGGTGTTGATGGCTTATCCCAATGTCTTTGGGAACCTCCTATCTTTTATGTTGGATGGTTCCAATTAGAAACTAATGTGCAATCTTGGGAAGGAGGAGGTTGGACTCACAACTGTGCATAAAAAGTAGCTTTCACCTGTGGCCAAGAAGACTTTTGAATAGATCAGGGGTGGGAAACTATGGCTCCTTTACGACCTGTGGACTTCAACTCCCAGAATTTCTGAGTCAACCATGCTCAGAAATTTCTTGGAGTTTTTTTTTCCTTGCCCCATCAGCTTTTATATTAAGATCTCACTTACTTTTGCCCTTCCTGACAGCAGTTTGCACTTTATAGAATATTTAACTTTCATATATGGGGACCTGCATCTTATTTTTTTTGTAAGATGATTAAAAGGATCTTCTTCTGACAAATCTTCTATATGGATGGTGTATCTGGTCACAGTAACATTTCTAGTATTGATTTTTTGTGTGTGTTATTTATTTTTTAACAGTTATTGTTATTCCTAATTTTGATTTTCAGATGTTTTTTAGTATAAAAACACCTGCATCAATAAAATAAGTGAAAAATAACCATAGCAATATTTACAAATGCTCATATCAGTGCTGCATTTCTATTCCTATGTACAATAGGGAGCTTCAATGCTTTGTGTTATGTCAACTTTTGGCATTGCTTTCTTGTTGATTGTTGTGCGGAAAGCCTTGTTAATTGCAGTTCTGGAAAGCCTTGTCATTTGAGACTACAATCACAGGACAGAGTGAGGAATGATCTGTGCTATTAGCTATGGAAGTGACAGTTGCAAATGTTAGTCTGATCAAGTATGTATAGAAGATGACTTTTGACTGACTGACTCCATCATCCGACTGCTAACTTGTCTACCTTAACAAACTCCTGGAATCCAGAACTTCTGTAACATCAGGCTGTGTCAGAGATGCTTTTATCCTTATTCTTTATACACAGCAATAGGCTATAAGAAAGATGTGGCCACAACAGAGTCCAATGCATGGAATGTGGTTAAACAAATGACCGTGACTGAACAATTCACTCAGCACAGTGCTAATGTGCACATAAACTCCTTGCACTTCTGAGTAGGCCAGGATTTATGCATTTATCCAGCCTTTTCTGTCTACTTGTTTCTTTGTTAACCCTGTGTTTGGTGCTGAGGATGTAGAAACTTTTCTCCTCCCTGTGTGATATTTCTGGCTTTTTAGACTTGTGGAAAAGTCATTTTAAAGTGGCACAGTGGCAATTAGAAGAACTAGGTGAATTCAGGCAACTATATAGTAAGATGAGTAGAGTAGGACTTCCTAGAAATTAGGAGAAGATTTAATTTTGGACCTAGTCTTGCCAGCTCTGGAAAAAACTGAGCTATCCAATTACCTGTATTTCGGTTGAATTTTATGAGATTTGCTCTTATTTAAATATGTGTAAGATTGTGTATAATTCACTGGATTACTACATAGTACCTTCAGAAACTCTTCAGCCCAAAAAGATAGAATTCCCTCGCATCTGAACTTAAACAGTTAACACATAATTCTGCTCGTTGATGGTTTCATGTGGGCTGTAATGTATTGGGTTTTGTCTTACTAAAGAGTATCAGGTGGGGTTAATTGCTGGAAGGTTGTTTAAGCAGAGAAGCTGGCTAACGGCTCCCAGCTCCTCAGACAACCCATCTCCAGCGCTGCCATTGGCTGCTTCTAGGGCAGCAAAAGGTTGCTTTAAACCTATTGGCCGCCACCTAGAGGCCAGGGTATAAATAGCTGCATTCGTAGCCCTGTTTCTCAGTTCCGTTCCTGCAACAAATAAAGAACGATTCTTGCTGAACTCGCCTCGTCTCGTCAATCAAGCATCGAACCCAGTATATAACACGGGCATTCATTCATATGGCTGTATTTACGTTCAATATAATAAATATTTAATTTGTATAGCATATTCTTTACACTAGATTCTCACTTTTCTGCATGTGCTAAGTAACCATTTTTAAGTTTACAAACTATAGCTAAACTGACAGGATCCCATCATTACAACCGTTATTTCTTCAGTTAGATTCCTCAACTGCTCCCCTTAAGTGGGTTTTGCTTCTAGATTTATTGAGACTAGTGCAATACTCTGGCTTCATAATTTTGCTGCAGTTGGCCTGCTGGCAAGTTTATTCAGTAATAAGGAATGACAGGCAGTGTATTTCTTACTGCTTATCGTGTGTCTTGGGTGGTGTTGATAAGACACAGGGTCGAAGCCTTGTGGTTTTAATAGCCAAAAAGTGCACTCTGGAGATAGAGCATCTTATTGGTCTAATGAAGTAGAACTGAAACACGAAGAAAAAATGTTATAGTATACTGTGTATTACATTTTTGCCCTGAAAAAGAAAATATTTAAAACAAAAGCAGGTTTTTTAAAAAAAAACACATTTCAAAATAAGCATATTTTTGGCAATTTCATATGTGTGTCAGGGAAATCATATGAGTAAATTATGGTACTGCTGAAATAATGCTGATCAGGTAAAATAATTCCTACATATTTTAAAAACTGCATTAAAATAACATTTGGAAAGGGGAATCTTGATAGGTGCATAAAGAATCTATTTTATTGCTTCAAAGCTGCCGTATATGACATTGTGTTGGGCAAACTATCCTCATTTTGAAGTGCAAATGACTCATCTATAATTTTCATAGGGCATTCTCAAATAGTTCATTTTTGTTGGTGCTTCATTATATTTCCCCTTCATTGTAACATTAACATTAAAATGTTTTTAAAATAAAATTCCCATATTATTGTACAAGTGTATTTTCACATTTAAATAATAATATATCTAATTTTAAAGTCTGTTTACAATAGTACTGATCTGAAGTGCAAAGGGAAATAACAAGGGTAAGGGATTTCCCCCAAATCACAGCTGAGTGTTTCTAGCAGATCAAGTAATAAACTTTGTCTGTTATTTTCAGATTTCATCCGAATCACAAGTGCAATTACCCTACTCTAAATGAAAATTTTTGCTTAAAATAATAGATATAATGAACAATTCTGACTAATCTAAACTAATTAGACTAATTCTTTCCTAACTGAGGTCAGCATTTGACTGGACCTTTCCCTCCATTTCTGAGCAGTAGTAGCAAAAATATCATTTATGACTGAGTGAGAACTATATTCTTTTAAAAGATGCAACACTTCAAAATAATTTCGGACTGGTATTAGCACTGATGTACTTTTAAGATGGTTTTTAACTACAGAGAAAACCCTTTGTAAGGATTAAATCTCTGTATCACTGTTTTCCTATTAATGTATCAGGTACTGAAAGAGGTTGTCTCTGAAATAAATACTTAAACAGCCTAAGAAAGTGCTTTTGCTTGGTGATACAAACACAGATGGTACTGAGAAAACTCTTAATTTTCTATATATCTCTATAGAGGAAAAATTAACGTATCTATATATAGCTTTGGAGACTGATAGCTGTAATTTAGCCTCAGCTGCTCAGCACTTCTATTAAAAGTGACAAAGTGCCTTTCAGACTTACCTGTTCTCTAATCAATCAATCAGTTGCTACTCAGAAAAAATGGGGGGAGGTTTCTTTCAGTGGAGAGATGATCCTAGAAGATACAACTTCTACTGTTGGAGCATACGGAAGTTCATTTGCAAAAGGGAATATCTGCAGAACCTTTAGATAGGTGTCTATGAGCAAATGTCATCCTCAAGTGAATAGCATTAGTTACGTAAATAATATCCAAGGCAAAGCTAAAATGTGACTATTACCCAAACAGTTTAAAACACGTGGTAACAGATAAAGAAGAGAGTAATCTTCAGGTATCTATTCCTTAAATTCAGTAAATGGAAAAACAAACTTAACATCTAACAGATTATATGAAGGAAAACAAAAACATGACAGGCTTCTCACATAATAATTGGAGTGTCACATCAATAATGTACAATATAAAAATTGCTTATATGATGTAATATTTACTCTTGTTAGTTGCAGAGTTGTTATAAAAGACGGGGATATTAAGTAAACTTTAATAACAAACTTTAATAACAGGTAAAATGCTTTCTTAATCCAAGGGCTAAATCGGCTCTAAGCACAATAACTACAGACATTGTGTTTTTTTTATTTAGGGACTTTTAATGTAGTGCTTATACTGTATCCAACAGAATGTAGGACTGTGTGTTTCGGTGATGGGCTGATGAATGTTAAGCATCCCTATTGCAAATTATAGTAGTCATTGGTTAATTTGACAATCATGGTCATTACTGCAAATGAATCATATGACTACAATACCAGAGAATAATAGAATTATGCAGACTTCAAACATGACCAGGGAGGGATTTTTTGAACCTCATACAAATGTAAGAACTTGCATTGCTCTGCTGTTTATTAAATGACACTATCCTTTCAGATTTAGAGAGCAAACCAAACTGCAGGATAAGCTAATAAGCCAGGACAAAAAGTAGGAGCAGAAATACAAGGCACATCAATATTTAGGTAGAAGTTGTTGCTTCAAGTACCATTGAAATGGAAAGCTGTCATACTCTTTTCTAACTAGGAGGACCTAGAAGCCAATGTAGACAGAATAAATGTAGTAATACTTTTTTGAGAAGAATGCAGTGGGGAACAGGTAGGTATAAGCAAATACCTGGCAATAAAATTAGTTTTAACTTGCTAGATAACATTCTTCCAATGTTGTCAATTACATGTTGTCAATGTCTTGCTAGGCAGAACTGAAGACTGAATTCTGATCACATCTTTTACAGCTTCCCCATTGCTAGAGTTAATATTGACTTTGCTTTGCATAAATTCTGTACTTGTAAAAGTTTAGGATTCTTGGCAAGATAGTGGGTGTTATATAATTCACTGGATTTCTTGGGATGAATGACTATTGAGGATCTATTCCATCTTCTTGAAACTTGTAAATATAATTAAGCAGGAAGTTGCTCTGCTTTTTACGCATTCTAAAATCAAGTACATTTATTTGAGGTAATTCAGAAAATTAGTGCAACTTTGTTCAAAGAACTAAGTGGAAAAGAAGAACTCCTTCCCTGTAAATTTAGTTGGGGACATTTGATTCAAGGCAAATAAATATCCTGGAGTTGCATGTTCCTGGGGTTTACATGATAATCCAATATTGTTGTCTTATTATGTGAATAAATAAAGTTAGGTCCTGAACGGATAAAGGCTCAACAATTTCCCAACAGGTCTTTTCTCTGAAGGTTAGGCAGGATCCAGATCTATGCAGAGAAGACACTCTGTAGGTTTACCAGTAGAGCAATTTTGAAACTAGGACTCTATGGCAACTATAATTTAGCCTTCAGATTAGGCAGGTTTTTCAAATGCAGGGGTGATGGGCCAATTGACATTTCTTGTCCAGATTTACAGTTTTTAGCTGTAGAATAAATGGGACATAAGGTCTCAGAATATTGATTTTGCCCTCAGGTTTTATACTATTGCAATGTTAGTTAAGAGTAGTTAGTTGTGCTGAAATAGTGAAATTGTGAAGCAATTGTTTGAAGTAGTAGCTATATAGAGTCATCTTTAGCTGCTTCAAAAAAATCTCTCATATCCCAGTCTTAAATGTTTCAACATTAGAAAAAAAATCAAGTGTTCATTTAGACTAGGGATGGATAAGTAACTGGATTACTCATTTTCAGGATAAAAATAGAATAGATTTGCATGCAAAGTTTTGTAAGACTAAAGCTAGCTATTTAAAGACAGTTTGCAAGGCATACTAATACTACTATTAAATTCAGCCATAGATTTCTTCTAGCAGAAATGAAGTATACTTCTGTTTTAGAATGCTTGTGAGTGTTTCTGCACATTAACAGTTTTTAGAAGAGTACTTCTCAGGTATTTAATGGACTTGAAATGTGACATTTTGAAGTTCTCATATTGTTGCTAAGGATGTGCAGATTTGTAAAATGTAGTCTAGTAAGGAGTATTATAAAAAATTCTTTTTTTTATTGAAAAGTTTTACAGTACATTTTAACTTTAACAATCCCCCCTCCCCCACCCCTACCTAACCCTCCCTATCCCTCCCACCCATTCCCCCCTCCCCCCCCCCGACTTCCCAGAGCTAAATACAGGGTATAAAAACAAAGAACAATCATAAGCATCCATATGCTAACAACAATAAGCCATCAATTCTATCACCCTCTAGCTCATATAAAATGATTACAAGCAATATTAATATTACATATAAAAAGAAAAGAAAGCAGAAAAGGAAACTCACTCAAATGCTAAATGAAATTTCTTAGTCCCATATTTGTTCTGAATATAATCAATCCACTTTTTCCACTCCATAATATAACATTCTTGCGAATGATCTTTCAGGTAAGCCGAAATCTTTGCCATTTCCGCCGGGTCAGAAACTTTTAGAGTCCATTCTTCTATAGTCGGCAGTTCCTCCTTCTTCCAATATTGACCTATTAAGAGTCTTGCTGCTGTAATTAAATTCAACATCAACTTAACGTCCACAACAGTAGCATCTGTAATTATACCCAGTAAAAACAATTGCGGACAAAACTTTATCCTTTGCTTAAAGATCTTCTGCATATTCCACCAAATTTTTATCCAAAAAGCCTTAACCTTTTTGCAGGTCCACCATATATGAAAATACGTTGCATCTTCGCCTCCACACCTCCAACATTTAGGCTGATAATTCGGATACATACTTGCAAGCTTTTTAGGGTCTAAATGCCATCTATAAAACATTTTGTAAAAGTTCTCTCTTAGGTTTTGGGAGGAGTATTATAAAAATTTCAGATGTGATTTTTCCTTATTGTAAGCTGCTTCTTACCCTTCTTACCTATTGCTTACTCACCTTAGTCTTTAGCAACTTTGATGTGTTTGAAGATGAACACTAGCAGACTTTATTTGATGTTATAACCTACCTCATGCCACTAACAGAAAGTCCAAGTCTATGCCCAAGGAAATCCATGAAAAAACTTATTTTATTTATCTAATTTATGTAGTTTTTCATCTCACAAATAAGAGACTCTGAGTGGTGTACAATAAAACAATAAATATCTAAAATAATTACCATGAACAAGTATTAAAAATGTTATAAAAACAGCAAAACAATAATATTATATATCTCTATTTGGCGGGCCCACATTTAGGGTTGTTGTGAGAAAAATTATCTTTAAGAAGGATCAAGTGTTTTGAGATTTTTGTAATAAATGTACTTTATTGACATGAAAGAAAATACAGAGATAAAAAAATCTGGTAGATCTAAGTATTTAAAGAAAGAATGATTATATGGGGGAAAAGAGGAAATTGAAGATGTTTTAAAATACCATGAATAATTAATTTATGACCCAGAGAAGCAATGATAGCAACTAGATAATCTGGGCAAAGGTTCCTCAGTGTTGACAAGTTAGTACCCTCATCTCTTTTGCATCTCTGTAGAACAGGCATGTCAAACTTGCGACATCACGTGACATCGCACAACATATCAGAGCTTTTTCCCCATTGCCAGCAATGGGGTGGGCACGGTTTCCTGGTAATGCATCCAGCCCATGGGCTAGCAGTTTGACACCCCTGCTGTAGAAGGTTGTTGCAGCACCCAATCTACATATCAACCAGACAATAATAATAACATTCCAGAATCAAGCATCTTTTATTACAATGAAAAGATGATCTTCTTACACTCTCCCTAAGAAATATCATATCTGTTCTATTATTTGTTCTCTCTTAAGGGTCATAGGTTCATTGGGAATATGATAACTATCTTAACTTGCTTAAGCCCCTATAAGATTATTGTAATCAGTTTGCTTTCCCAAGACCCAATTAATCCTTAAAAAAAAGGTAAAGGTAAAGGTTCCCCCGCACATGCGTGCTAGTCGTTTCCGACTCTAGGGGCCGGTGCTCCGTTTCAAAGCCGAAGAGCCAGCGCTTGTCCGAGGACGTCTCCGTGGTCATGTGGCCGGTATAGATGCCAAAGGCGCACGGAACGCTGTTACCTTCCCACCGGAGTGGTCCCTATTTTTCTACTTGCCTTTTTACGTGCTTTCGAACTGCTAGGTTGGCAGAAGCTGGGACGAGTAACAGGCGCTCACTCTGTTACGCGGCACTCGGGATTCGACCCGCCAAACTGCCGACCTTCCGATCGACAAGCTCAGTGTCCTAACCCACTGAGCCACCGTGTCCCTTAATTAATCCTTACAGAAAGTTTAATACGAAAAGAATAAACATACAATAATGCAATATGTACTCCGATAGCTGAAAAGGCAACGAAACTGCCAGATCCAATAATAAGAGTCAAAGAACAGCACTAAAATTAAATATAAAGAAGACCAAACTAACAACGAGAATAGGTACAACAAGAAGCCTTAGAAGTGACAAGGAAAATACCGAAGAGGCAGATAGTGTTTGCTTTTTAAAGCAAGAATTAGTAAAAAAAATGCACTATAGATTAGCACTTGACATAGTAGGCATGAAGTCCTTGGAAAAAGGACTTTAATGATATTTAATGTTACAAATATCAGAATAAAGCAGGCAACAGTATTTCTTGTGACATTCTATGGAAGTGAAAGTTGGATTTTGAAAAAACAGGAAAGAGAGGGTATTGATGCTTTTGAAATTTGGTGCTTGAGAAGACTGGAGAATACAAAGGGCAGTCAAGAAAGCAAATGAATGAATCTTCAAACAAATTAACCCCATGTTTTTACTCAAGGCATAAATGTCCATATTCAAGTGATCAAACTTTGGATACAATACATGAAGCTCTCTGGAGAAGTCTGTAATGTTGGCAAATGTGGAAGGAAAGACAAAAAAAATGCATTGTTGGGTGACCTGCAGCAAGGCAATGGGTGCACCACAGGAAAATCTAAAGGACCATGTAGGAACCAATAATCATGGAGAATATCTATGGGATTGCTAAGAATCAACATTGAATTGATGCACTTAATGAATAAAACATAAGTTAAATATTGGTTAAATTCACACGTATGTATCTCCACAGGGAGCTATTTATAACTTTAGAAATATAACTCTTGGTACAGGATTCCATTCAAAACATAAAGATGATTAGATTGGTCCTGAAGAGTAAGGATATAATATATCACATAATAATAACTTATTGTTTGTGTCAAACACTGTACCACTAGATATTCATCCCATGAAACTGGCTTATCACTACAATCACCACAGACATTTAAGGCACAACTCATTTTTTTCTGATGTGGAACCTATTCAGTACTTAAAACAAGCTTCCTAGTTGTCTAGCCTTACCTTCACGTCCCCAGATGGAGCATGACAACAGCTATCAGGCAGCATGAGTTATGAATTTGCATATTAAATGATGTTCTTTTGCAAGTTTGCCACATTGTAGGATAGAGAGATTCGAAATCCATTGCAAGTGGAAAATTATGATTGTAAAAAGATGATCTACTGTATCTGGTTCATCTTACTCCTATTTATTGCTGCTTTGTAGACTGGCTTTTCCCTCTCTTCTCTTCTATCCTGGTATTGGCTTCTCTTCCTGTACCTGTCTCTTCTCCCTGATTTTTTTTCTTGGAGTAAATCTGCAATTGCCTCATCCCTTGCTCAAATACTTTGATTAGATGCCTTGCTGGAAGATGTAGACATTAAAATTTTGTATCTTTCTCTTATGCCGTTAAGAGGTCTAGATCTCTGTGAGACTACACAATCTCCCAATATGCTATATTTTGAGCTAAGCTAAAAGCAAAAAATAAGTTACAAAAATGTATTCATACCATAAGGATGGAAAGCAAATTCCATACTTTTATGCAAGGAGACAGAAGAACAGGCTCCTGCCAAGTGAACAGAGTTGGATACCATATTTTTCTGACTTGTGTGGGCATGTGGGTTTAGCCTCTGCCTGGCAGCAGAGCATCTGTGTTCCCATTATGAAGAGGGGAACTATTGGCTGCCTGCCACATCCTAAAGGTTGTAAAATCAAATCATTGTTATGACAAAGAAAAGAAGTGAAAGAAATGAGCACAGGTGTTCAAAGGATGACAACCTGCTTCAGCTCCTGTTTTTGCCAAGGACAGCAGGTGCAAATTTTTTGAATTTAAGGCTAGGGGAATGAAGGGAAAAGAAATATTGTAAAAACCACATGTCTAAAACCTATTTAATCCATTCAAATGATGCATGTATGCTCATCTCTCTCTCTTTCTTCCCTCATTAGAGCCTCTTTAGCTTTGCTTAACCATCTCAGTTATTTCTTCATGCCTGTCTCAGTGTATCTCTTTCAAACAGCTTGTGTAGGTAAACTTCCTTTGATTAAATCATGTTGCTGCTCAACATGGACAAGCTTTCCATGTAATTATCTGAAGACAATGGTTTACACTCTCTGCTAATACTAATCTAAAAGCTGGACCACTTTTTAAAGAGTCAGTTACAACTCTTAATGTTTCAAAATGAAACATGTTCAGATAACCAACTTAAGAATTGTAGGGGCTCAAAGGCCAAAATTTAAAAAATCATTCATATCACACACTCTGAAATCAACTCATGTTTGGGAAATTCACAGATAATATTGAACATAGACTTACCGAATATATACAATGTGCCCAAGTACTTTCTCAAGAACATGAAGCGTCTGTAACAATATAGAAAATCTTTATTGGAATATTTGTTTCAGGTCTTTCATAGTCTCAGCAGTTGCTTGACTAAATTGCCTTATACAACCCAGTCTTATAAACTGTCACGTTAAATGCTTACCTCTTCCCTCAGATCCTCATTCATCATCCCACCTCATCCAGAATTTATTTTTCTAATCCCAGGAATTTGTGTTGCTGTTTCCAAGATTTTGGTGTGTCAACCATTTCATTAGCAGATAATGGCTTAACCTTTCTTTCACTCTAGCTCTTGTGTAGCTGTCTTTTAATTTTGTCACACATGATCCCAGTGTTGTCCTTTACAGAGTTTACTGTGTGTTGCACATTATATGCAGTTTTGAGGCTGAGCTGCATTTCTAATAATGGAGATATGGAAATGGCCCTTTTGATATTTGAGTGAAACATGTAAAATGAAATCATGATGTGATGAATGAAGGATTTTTTTTGCTATTCTGATTCCAACTCTCTGCAATTGGAAGAACATTTTTTCTTGTGCATCAAAATTAATTAAGGGACCGATGAAGTTGATACAGAGAGCCACTTATTTGATTCCATTTCTACTACATTGTTATTCTATAGTGCTGACTAAGACAAATGTTACAGAAATGATAAAATCAGAACCCACAAAAAATAAGCTTAAGAACTTTATCTATCTCTATCATTACCATCCATCTGAAGGCATTTAAGGGCACCATAGGAATGAGACAGAAGAGTCTTTTTTTTTTACAACAGAAAGACAATTCCAGTACTGTATTTATGACATGTGAGAAATTGTTTCATTTAGATTATTTTTCCAAACATGTCTTTAAAATAAAAACTGACCTAATTTCATTGAGTTTTTTGTGTATTGTATGCTACCTTATAGATTTTTCAAGGGCATGAGATCATGGAAGAAAATATAATAAATTACTTTTTCTCCTGTAATAAGTTATCTGAATAAAGTCATTGTATTATGGATTGGAATCTTTTGCAATGCTTTTGTACATAGTATGTATGAGTCCACGGAAGTGTAGGGACAGGGATTGGCCAGTGTAGTGGAAAAGAACAAATGCATTCTGACAAGGAAAGTAAAGATTAAACTGAAAAGAATGTAGCTTCAACTTTGGTTCATTAAACTAACCACTTGCATATTAATTATTGTAAATTTTTTGTTATCACACGTTAGCAAATGCTTGATTTCTCAAACTTTTGTCAAAAGGGGCTAAAAATAAAAATATATATTAAATTGCAGGGTGTAAAAAATGTTTTAATGAAATTTCTTTATTTTCTAGATACAGAGATGCTACAGAAAGATCCTCTGGATTCAGTTACTGCCTCCACATCTGATCTTAAACTTTTAGTAGTACTGATAATGCTGATTGTAGGAGATTACTGGAGTAAAACTCTGTTTACTATGACAAGCATCTGTTAGAATGGTATGAGAATTGTGAAGTTCTTGATAGTCTCTGAGCTTGGTGGTATTGTTGCAGACATTTCATTACCAACCTAGGTAACATCGTAATCTAGGACCTCACAGTTTAACCCTGAGCTACAAATATTGTATCAGTATGGGAATTTGTGATTTAGGAATGGTATCAAAGAAAGAATGAAGAACTTACTAAGTGCAATCTTGATTTTTTTTGTTTATTTAATGTTTGGATATTAATTATGTACAAAGTGTTTCAAATTCAGAATTATTTTAAACTCTGAACACATCATTTTAACCTTATGGCTTATGCTGGAAATGCTCTGATGTTGTTGCTGCATTTGTTGAAGTATTCTGACCTTGACGTAGTTAAGTGTCAACTCAACTCAAGTAAACTAAGCTAAATTCTTTCATAATGGTTATCAATTCTTTCATAATGGTTATCAATCAATGTAGGATTGATAAGATTGGAATAACCAGATTCAAACTCAACATAATTATTTTGCATTTCAGACATTTTGTATGTTTTCAATTTGAAACTTTGTGCACAGTCCAATTGGATACATTCTGAGCCATGTCCTCTAAGGATATATGTGACTCGCAGCTGAGTTTTGCATGAAGCAAAATATGTGTTTTATTTTCAACTTGAAATACACATTGTAAGATGAAAGTTCTATTTGAACAGTTCAAACTGGCCACATGTCATGGAACAAAACTCAGACTAACTTGGGTATTCTGTGTTTCATTGACACAAAAGTCTAAAACGATTTGAGTATTTGAGTATGAGAAATAGTGGAGACTCAGAACATTTTTTTATGGTTTGGTCTTTGCTGACATTTACTAGTTATCTGGATTTTTGCAGTTTGGCTTTAGGCTCACTTTAACCATAGTTTTCCATGAACTCAAGAATTTCTAATTGGAAGAGTTTGAGAGATTTTCAGTCTAAACATCTGGTTGACTATGCAATGAACCATAAGAGAGAGAGGGAGAGGGAGAGGGAGAGGGAGAGGGAAGAGAGAGAGAGAGAGAGAGAGAGAGAGAGAGAGAGAGAGAGAGAGAGAGAGAGAGAGAGAGATGCCAGTATTTTCATCCCAAATGGAATATATATTGATTTAACAGAACAAAAAGGCATCATGAGTCATATACATATTCTTATTTGTAAAACGATAAGTGATCTTTTTTTACACTTGAAACATTAAAAGACCAGGCTGAAGAACTGCAACAAAGAGATATCAAAGAGAAAATTTCATGTCCTTTCAGTATTATGTGGCATAGACTGTAACAGTGGGATTCAGAAGAGTGCACATGCCAACTAGGATAGATTCAACTGTAGCTGCTTAATCCTGAAATGTATACTTTGACGTTAACTTTATAATTGTGAAATTCATTTATTCAAATTGATAGCCACATTAGATTCACTGTAATTAAAAATTTCACATATGAGAGCCAGAGTAGTATAATGGTCAAGTGATTGGACTAGGAGCGGGGAGAGTGAGGTTCATTCACTCTCCTGTACTGAAGATCACTGAGTCATTTCCCCTTAGGGATTCAATGTAACTAAATGTAAAAATTCTCTCCCCTCTACTATGCTATTGATCATACTACCCAATAAAAGCAATTGGCAGGCTCCGTGAAACTTCTTCTCTCCACCTTCCATTTCCTGTGGGAATGACCTTGGTTCCCACGGGACTGCTCTATGTTTAGTCTAGCAATGCTGTTGGTTTCTTTTCCCCCACTTCCTCCCAACCTGTGGCAACTTAGAATGACAAAAATGGCTTCAGCCAGGTTCATTTCACAAATCAACAGTGGTATCATTAACCCATGTGTTATGGTCTTTTGAATATTTGACATTTTTGTCAATTAGTATTTTAATGTTTATCAATAGATAATGGGGAAACAGTTAAATACTAATGATGTTAATGTGATGTTGAATTAAATACTAAAACTCTGAAATCTGAATGTCTAATAAGGAACAATAGTTTTACCTTGGATTGGAGTTGGCTAAAAAAATAATATTGAGAAACTAGAACGTTATATCATTTCAGACTAATTACATTATTTCAGAATAATTTTTTTAAAGATGATACCTAAAACAATAAAATATTTGTGTGTACGTACATACAGATAGCAATAGCAATAGCACTTAGACTACTCCACAGTGCTTTACAGCACTCTCTGAGCAGTTTACAACATCAGCATATTGCCCCAACAATATGGGTCCTCCTTTTACCAACCTTGGAAGTATGGAAGGCTGAATCAACCTTGAGATGGGCAGGATCGAACTCCTGGTAGCAATACTGCATTCTAACCACTGCACCACCACCATCAGAAAGATATGAAGCATTCCAGTATTAGATTGTATAGTGCATTACCATATTTTTGCTAGGAAAACTCACTTTTCTTTTTTGAACCCTGATTCCTAAGATTGTCTTTCTTTCTTTCTTTCTTTCTTTCTTTCTTTCTTTCTTTCTTTCTTTCTTTCTTTCTTTCTTTCTTTCTTTCTTTCTTTCTTTCTTTCTTTCTTTCTTTCTTTCTTTCTTTCTTTCTTCTTTCCCAACCTTTGTTATTTTTATAAATAATTCAAGATGGTGAACATATCCAACACACCTTCCTCCTATTTTCCCAACAAGGTTAGGTGAGTTGGTCTGAGAGAAAGTGACTGGCCCAAAGTCACCCAGCTGGCTTTCATGGCTAAGGTAGTTCTAGAACCCATGGTCTCTGGTTTTCTATCCTGGTACTTTAACCACTAGATCAAACTGGCTCTCTTCTTGTAATTCGTAAACTTCTTAGAATTTTGCATATCAGCTGTGACATATCCCAATGTATATAAAAGTATTTAACACTACAAATTATAGAGTAAACTTATTGATTGTTGCAGTACTGAAGAATTTCAACTTTAACTGGCTGATTGGAACATTTTGGATATTATTAAGAACACAACATTCTCCAAAGGAAACATAATTCTTTGCTTTGGAGGAGATTTATATTGATCTTCTTTGCTCTAGAGAACAGCAATCAGTAGTATATAGTCATTTTCTTCCTTTCTCTTTATTTAGGATTGCTCCAGCCTTCATCTTGCTGCTTATTCAATAAAATTGTATTTGTAGAAGGACTCATCTGGTGTAAAAAGAAATTTCACGAAAGCTGCTTTGGAAAGGGCAAGATTGAATTCATCCCAGAAGGAAAATGTCAGAGTAATTTGTATCATTCACTACTCTGCCTTGTCACTTTTATTCCTTTCTTTTGGTAGATCAGTGCCCCCAAATCAGTGTTTTCCTTTCATGTAAAGCAGAGTGACAGAGCTTATCGACAAATTGAAAGAAGTTCAGAGGATAGCTGAAGAGATAATGAAGGCTGAAAGGCAATCTGAAGCAGAGAGTTGAGGATGAAAGAGCATTGCAGTGACCAAGGTTTTGCCTGGGTGAGTGGGGGGGTCTATACATATCTGAATGGGGTACCCAATAGTTAGCAGTACTGATATGGTTCTTGAACTGTTTCTGAACAATAGGCAAATGCCTTCAAGAGAGAAGAGACCTTTTCCATTCCATGAATTCTATATGCAGAATTTTGAACTTTTTATAGGAACTTCTCACCTCAGAAATGTTATTTTCCTCTCTGCTATGCCACTTGCTCAGCTCTCTGTTTTTCTCTGTGTTAGGAGATCATTCCCTTTTTAGCTTTTGCTGGTTTTTCATGGGGACAGATTCAGCATGCATCCTGCAAAATAAACTTCATGGAATTTTTATCTGAGAACAATTTTTATTTTAATGTTGACATTTGAGTAAAGCAATCTATAATGTTGATTCCACAAACCTGGAGTCTGTCTGGTTTTTCTTGGGCATTTGAAAATGTTAGTCATTGTATTTTTCTTTTTTTTATTAAAGAGTTTTACAAAAACAAAATTTTACAATATATCCCCAAATCCCTCCCACCCCAAACCCCCCCACTTCCCCCCCCACTTCCCAGAGCTAAATACAGGATTATAGTTACAATAATCATATTCTAAATAAAAATTATGCATAATATACAATTAACCAAATTCATAATGTGCTTTAACTCCCCTTTAACATAACTACAAACAACGTGTCAATAACAATATCCCACTAAAATCTACTCATAAGCTAAATGGAACTTTTTAGTGCCATATTTGTTCTGAATATAATTTATCCATCTCCTCCAAACTGAAATATATCTTTCCTGTGAATGATCTTTCAAATAAGCAGAAATCTTAGACATTTCTGCAAGATTCGAAACTTTAAACACCCATTCTTCTATAGTGGGCAAACTATCCTTCTTCCAATATTGTCCCACCAGTAACCGTGCTGCTGTTATCATGTTCAACATCAAGTTAGTTTCTTTAACATCACAATCTACAACAGTACCCAATAAAAACAATTGCGGAGAAAACTTTATCTTTCTCTTAAAAATCTTTTGAATGTTCCACCAAATTTTAATCCAAAAAGCTTTTATATTTCTACAAGTCCACCACATGTGAAAATAGGTAGCTTCTAAACTACCACACCTCCAACATTTAGACTGTAAATTAGGATACATGTTGGACAACTTCTTGGGATCCAGATGCCATCTATAAAACATTTTATAAAAATTTTCTCTTAAATTTTGAGCCTGAGTAGTCATTGTATTTTTCAAGCCATGTATAATCCTGCAATCAATGTTTAGTCACTTTGAAATGTAGGTAAGAACTTTTTTTAATAATCAAATTCTTTTATATTTTAGCTAAGAATTTTTGATAAATTCATTGGATCTTATCTTCAGGTAGGAAGTCTCCCAGTCTGTTGACCATCTAATACTTGTGTAAAAGGCATGGGGGGTTACAGTACTATTTGGAGTTTCGAGCTGACAGCATGCATCTCAGTGACTATTAAAACAAGAGATGGTATTGAAAATCAATTCTTTCCTTGAAGAGCTGTTTTATAAGGTATAATAAGATGAGCAATCTAATTCTAGCAATGAGAAAAAACAAAAAGGCCAGGCTATAATTTTCTTTTCCCAGCAAATGCTGCTGTGAGGGTCACTTTGTACAGAAGTATGAAAGAGAGAAAGCCATACAGTCTTTGGGGTTTTTTTTATCCCCCCCCCACGTAGTCTTGTCACATTAAGGCATTACTGAGTGAATATGGCAGGTCCATATTCATTAGATTACTAGATTACTGTCTAGGTATCTACATAATCACTAGTTTACTATCTAAATCCACTAGATTGCAATTAGTAGTGACCTGAAGCCTTACTCAGAAGCACCAAAATTAGGTGATACACTGGTAAAAAGTGATGAAAAGGTGATATTTTAAAAAAAAATAATAATCAGCACAGCAAGAAACTCCCAGATTTCAAGCCATAAGATTTAGGTCTGGTTTTTGGCTTGAGCTTGTCAAACTTTGAGTGATTTACTGCTTCCTGTTAGTCTTCTTGTTTAACTATCTGCTGTCAACTACTGGTTACTTGCACGTTTAGCTTTTTAAAAAATTGTACATTCATATTTTTGTTGGGAATGGTTACATGCAAATCATCATGAAAGCCCAAAGGAGCAGCTGCAGCACCAGCTTGCTATATTGCAGCACCTTCTTCCAACATTTTGTCTTACAGCATCTGCTGTATTCACACTTTGATAATACTCCTCATCCTGATGATTGTATATCTATGTGAGCATTCTAGGAATGGCTATTTGATACTGGGCCAATGATAATGTCAATAGTCCTGTTCTTACTGGAACAGAGGTTACACGAACTATGCTTTAGTGGCTCACTAGACAGTTTCAGAAATTTTAGGATCACTTTGGGGTTGTTAATCAGCATTCGATCATATGCCAATTTGTTGCAGATTCCTGCCAGTTGTTGAGGTGGTGAGCTATGAATGAGTTTGTCCTTCACTGAGCTGCAGGGACGTCCAGATCTCATTTTTATTTGAAAGAAATGAATTATCAGCATTTAAATGGAGCTTGCACAGCATCACAATGCATTATTTTTTGTATTATTTTACCATTATTATAGTCAATTTCAGTAAAAGTAGCTGTAGGCAATCTGTGGAGTTGATTTCATGTCAGGCCTACCTAGTGGGGATGACATAAATATAACAGCATCTTGCAAATCTGATTTTCCTGCACCTTATCTTCCTTCTAATAGTTCAGACAGGTCTATCTGAGCAGCTTCCAAAGGTTATCTAAATGTCCTGATTTAAAAATAATTTCAGCTGTAATGGTCTTGGCAATGTAATCTTCAAGTGTATCTCAAAGTTACTTGTCTCTCTCTCTCCATCCCCATCTCCATCTCCATCCCCATCCCCATCTCTACCTGTACCTTCCTGAAGTTCTACCTCTATTATCTATATATTTCATCTCTTTCTCTTTCTTTCTTTCTCCTATCTCTCTATCTCTCTATCTCTCTATCTCTCTATCTCTCTATCTCTCTATCTCTCTATCTCTCTTTCTCTCTTTCTATCTCTCTTTCTATCTATCTATCTATCTATCTATCTATCTATCTATCTATCTATCTATCTATCTATCTATCTATCTATCTATCATCTATCTATCTATCTATCATCATCATCTATCATCTATCTTTCTATCAACATCTCTATCTATTTATATGCCAGTGCAAAGTTTGATGGTTTACATAGTAAAGATACAAATTAAAACTTTACCATAAAAGTAAAACAACTACTAAAACAATACCAAAATGAAAATTGTTTCACATAAAAATAAAACACAAGGTAAATAAAATAGAGATGGTGATGTTCACATTAGGGGGAAGTGGTCAGCCATGTTAGCCTGTCTTTTTATGGCTATAAATAGGACTTTGGCTTACATATATCAGCAAATTATATACCTGATTCTTGTATAGGAATTCCTTGCTTAGTGATTGGCACATTTAGTGACCATTCACAGTTACTATGGGGATTAAAAAGCAACTTAATAATCAGTTCTCCCATTTACAACCTCTGCAGCAAAGGAAAGTTGAATTAAGATAATAAGTACAATTGTAGTTTCACTTTAGAGGCCACTTCACTTAACAGCCAAGTTGGTCCCAATTTTGACTACTAAATGAGGACTACCTTCACCACAAACTATTGCATTGGATCTTATCAGAAAATTCCTGGTTCCTTAGCAGCCAGAAACAGGTCTAGATACTGAACAATGAATAACCCTACATCTCATAGCTGAGAAATATCTTAGTTTTTTGAAAGGAACCATCTCTGTTCCCTTTATAGATTCAAAGATGGCCTTTGACGCAATACTATGTGACAGAATCTGGAGTAAATTGGTTGCCATTTTGATTGATCACTGAATCCTTAAATTAATAAAAGCACTGCATGTCAGTGCTACTGTGCAAATTAAGCAAAATAACAATGATGATTCAACTTATGCCCATTCAAAAAGCTGTTAAACAAGTGAATATTCTTCCCTCGTTACTGTTTAATTTGCGTATGAATGATGTTGAAGACTTTACTAAGCCAGAATTCCATCCTACATTTCTTGCTCACCCCCACCCCCTCTTTTCTATTCTCTGTGCTGATTGCTTGGCCATTCTATGTGTAACCCTTGAGTGGACATGTGTAAATGCCTTAAAGTTATGTTATTTTATTGAATTCCTTGACATTAATTATTTGAAAAGATTGGAAGAATTTAGAATTCTCAAGAGTGCTGTAAATCTACAATTAATTGGAAAATCAATGGAAGAATCATTGAGCAGGTAAAACTAATATTAAGGTATCTGTTTTCAGTCTTCTACTTGTCAGACTAAAAATAAGAGAGATCTTAATCTAAGTGATCATGAAGTATGTCTTCCACGAATGAAGGCAGATATATATGTCCCAGGATAATGTTGCAGCATCCAATCTGGATTGGTCACCAGGACCAGAGGTTTAATCTTCCAATCTTTCAGACTCATGCTGGAGCCCATCCTCAGGGAACTTCTCTCTTCCAGAATGTGTGCTTTGAGCTATTCTATGCGTAGTGGTGCCTAGTTTCCTGTAGCTTTTTATTTGTTGATTGGGGTGTTGATGGCTGGCTATTTTGGTGACAAGCTCCTAAGTACCTGATAAGCTGGTGGTAAATTAGACTCCTGTTGATTGACATGGAGCCTGTTTCCTAGGCTTCAATCATTTCCCTGGCTATCCCAGGTACCATTGGAATTATTTTTTCTAATTAATTCCAAGGTCTTATTTTAAATTTATCTGGACCCTTTATTTATAACTTTCTAAAATCAAAGTCTTAATTAGCTTTTTGCTGTTTATTTCTGCATGTTCTAGAGTATCAGAGCAGAACCAACAACATTGTTCTTACATTAATATTGTTGGTATATGGTACAGCTGTGTTATTCTAGCGTGGACTTGTATGCCCTCAGGAGGGTTCCTCCCTCCTGGGTACGACCTGTTGCTCTTTCCTTTGCTTCCCTTAAGGATGGGCCCAATTGTTGGGACCCCGAGAGGTGGTTGGGCATTGACAGGGGCCATTGGTGGAAACATATTAAGAGGCCCTTGGTATGTTTTTTAGCCGGTTGTTTTAAGGGGTTAGGGAGTGGGGGGAATGGTAGGGTTGGGAGGGATAGGGGGTGTATTTTATCAACCGGTTGTCAATCCAGGCCTGGGATGGTTCCCGGTGAGACGGGTTTGGGGTTGGGGACTTCCGGTTTTCCCAGCAGTGGGGTGGGGTCTGGCAGCAGATGGTTACATGGATTGGGAATGGTAGCAGATGGTTACACGGAGGGCCATATCAACATCTGGGATCACACCCCCGCTGTCTTCAAGTGGTGGTGCACTCCGACCCTCCGGTTGGTACCCGCTTATCCGGAGGTGAGGGGGATCAGGCCCCTGAGCTCAGGCTGGTATTTTTTAATGCCAGATCCGTTGTGAACAAAGCTCCCCTCATCTGTGACTTGATCGAGGAGGAACGCGCAGATCTGGCATGCATTACCGAAACCTGGTTGGGCTCGGAGGGAGGTGTCCCTCTGACTGAGCTTTGCCCTCCAGGTTTCTGTGTAGTTCACCGGCGGTGGGCTCAGGGTATGGGCGGGGGTGTGGCAGTGGTTATACGGGAGACCTTATGTCCACAGGAAACCACTGTTGTACAGATGGGCGGGAGTGAGTCTCTCCTCCTGAGGTGTGGCCCTGGGGCTCAGTTGGGCTTGTTGCTGACATACCTGGCACGCAGCAGTGTAGCAACGGCCCTGCCCGGGCTTCTCGATGCCCTATCAGGGTTGGTGGTTGAGTTTCAAAAACTTATAATTTTGGGCGACTTTAACCTTCCTTCCCTGGGGGGATCATCAGAGTTAGCTCGGGAGTTCATGGCCTCCATGACGGCCATGGACCTGACCCAAATAATTCAGGGTCCAACTCATGAGGGGGGTCACACTCTCGACCTAGTTTTTCTATCTGGACAGTGGTTTGATGATCTGGGAGGGGGCTCGCCAACTGTTGTCCCCCTGTCATGGTCCAATCATCACCTCCTGTGGTTGGTCTTCCACTTTGCCACCCCTCGCTGCTGGGCTGCAGAACCGACCAGGTGGTTCCGCCCCAGGTGCCTAATGGATCCGGATCGGTTCCAGACAGCATTTGGGTCTATACCTCCCTCCCTCACTCACAGCTCGGCCGACGTCTTGGTGGAGGCCTGGGAGAGGGCTGCCACCGAGGTGCTCAACCGTGTTGTACCCTTGCAACTCCTGATCCTGCACAGATCCCAGTGGGCTCCATGGTTTTCTGTGGAGCTCCGGAAGATGAAGCGTTGGAGACAGGGTCTGGAGAGCTGTTGGAGATCCAGCCGATCCAAATCTGACCGATTGCGGTTGAGAGCCGCTACGAGGTCTTACCTCGTGGCGATGAGGATGGCGAAGCCTAATTACTTTGCTGCCCTCATCGCGTCCGCAGATAATCGCCTGGCCACACTGTTTAGGGTGACTCGCTCCCTCCTTAATCGGGAGATGAGGGAGGAGCCCTTGCAGGGGCAGGCCGAGAAGTTTAGTCATCATCTTGCGGACAAAATCACTCAGATTTGGGCTGGTCTGGACTCTGACTGGGCAGAGACTGACGGGGAGGAAACGAGTGGTCTTGAGAATGTCATTTGGAGTGAATTCGATCCTGTGTCCCCGGATGAGGTGGACAGGACCATGAGGAGACTGAGCTCCACCACATGTTTATAGGACCCTTGCCCCTCCTGACTGGTGTATTCAGCTCGGGAGGAGACAAGAGGCTGGTTCCAGGCAGTAATAACTGCTTCTTTGAGAGAGGGTACCTTCCCTACTGCCTTGAAAGAGGCGGTGGTGAGGCCCCTTCTCAAGAAGCCTGCTCTGGACCTGGCTATTTTGAATAACTATTGTCCGGTCTCCAACCTTCGCTTTTTAGCGTGGTGGCGCATCAGCTTCCTTTGTTCCTGGAGGAAACTGATTATCTAGACCCGTACCAATCGGGCTTCAGGCCCGGGTACAGCACGGAGACGGCATTTGTCGCGCTGGTAAATGATCTCTGGTGGGCTCAGGACAGTGGATGTTCCTCTGTCCTAGTCCTATTAGACCTTTCAGCAGCTTTTGATACCATCGACCATGGTATCCTACTGCAGCATCTCAGGGGGTTGGGAGTGGGGGGCACTGTTTTACAGTGGTTCTCCTCCTATCTCCTGGGCCGCTTGCAGTCAGTGTTGATGGGAGGGCAGAGATCTCCCCCGAGGCCTCTCATTTGTGGAGTTCCTCAGGGGTCGGTTCTCTCTCCTCTCTTGTTCAACATCTATATGAAGCCGCTGGGTGAGCTCATTCATGGTTTCGGGGTGGGGTATCATCAGTATGCTGATGATACCCAGCTTTTTCTTTCCACCCCAAACCAACCCAGTGATGCCCTTGATGTGATGTCCCGTTGCCTGGAAGCGGTCCGGGTTTGGATGGGGAGAAACAGGCTTCGTCTCAATCCTGCCAAGACTGAGTGGCTGTGCATACCGGCATCTCAGACTAACCAATCTTTTCCTTCGTTAACTATGGGGGGTGAGGTGTTACCCCCTGTTGATAGGGCCTGCAACTTTTGCCCAGGTTCACCTGGTGCGCCAGTTAAGGCCCTATCTGGACCGAGATACGCTACGCACAGTCACCCATGCGCTCGTGACCTCCCAGTTAGACTACTGCAATGCTGTCTACATGGGGCTGCCCTTGAGGACCACTCGGAGGCTTTAGCTGGTGCAGAATGTGGCCGCTCGAGTTGTGATGGGAGTCTCCCGATACTCCCGTGTAACACCTCTTCTCTGCGAGCTGCATTGGCTTCCAGTTGCCCTCTGGGTGAGATTCAAGGTGCTGGTGATGACCTATAAAGCCCTAAATGACTTGGGTCCAGACTATCTAAGGGAATACCTGCTGCCGGCATCAACTTCCCATCGTCCTGTGCGCTCCCATAGGGAGGGCCTCCTTAGGGTACCGCCGGTCAGGGAATGCCGGCGGGTGATCCCCAGAGGGAGGCCATTCTCTGTGGGCGCGCCTGCCCTTTGGAATGATTTACCTGTGGAACTCCCACTGCCCCCGACCTGTGCTTGTTTCGCCGGGACCTGAAAACCTGGCTTTTCGATCTATCTGGCCTGGACTGAGGGGGTTTTTAGTTTTAAGTTTTAACATTGTTTTATTGTTGTGCTATTATTAATTTAATTCTTTTTAATTCTATTTTTTATCTTAATTTATATTGTCTTTTAAATATTGCCCTGTAAACTGCCCTGAGTCCTTCAGGAATAGGACGGTATAGAAAACTAATTAAATAAAAATAAAATAAATAAATAAAAATCAGTTGCAGTTTTGATTATATTTTGCTTTGCTGCAAATCCATTGAAACTGGAAATGAAATAAATTAGCTTGGTAGAAGTGATAGTTGATTATTCTAATATGTCATGAGCTAAAAACCAGTTCTTTATTTTTATTCTAAAACATAAATAAAATGTTCTTCATTTCATTTTTACCTCACAGGAAACTGTGTCTCAACCAGAAAGGTGGATTATAAAAGATGAAAGGGATATTTCAATCTTGTTCATTTAAATTTTCCCATAGATAACAATTCCCTTTGCTATTCCTATCCTTGTCTTGTTAAATCCCTACAAAGCCTGTATATCTCTCTATCCAAACTGGCTGAGAAATACAGTGTCTTTTGCATTCAGTAAAATAATAACTTATGATTCAAGATCCTTAACCTCTTCAGTTGATGTCTTTTGTTCAAAAAGAAAGAGAAGGTCTTGCATTCCAATAGGCGGATCAAGAGTCACTTATGCAATTACCAGTGACTAAATAAAGAACAGGCTATTTCCACAATAATTAAAGCACTTGCATAATTAGTTGACATAATACAAATGAATAATTTCCAACAGTAAAGGAATGATTGAAAGGAAGGAAGGAGATAGGTCACAAAAATGTGTCCCTTTGCTAGTTTTTAAAGTGCATTTTCCTTTTTATTTTGAAGGATACTTTTATTAAACTGGTGACCCTTATTGTTATGGCTGAGATAGCTGGAGGACAACATTCTGGATTTGGGTGAAAAAAGCAGTTCTTTTCATACCAGCAATTTGGCTAGGTGGCATCTACAAAACACATTGTTCTATTGTGATTGTGTTCAGATGGTATACTTTCAAATGAAAAATAAACAAGCATTCTTTGGTCTTCACTTGGGAGATTTGATTCCTTGGGGATGGATCTTTGCTATTTCTCTAAACAGAAATACTTTTTTGGGAAACTTTCCCAAACCTTCCTTGGAAGTCATCAACATAATGTTCAAGGGCAATGTTTGTCATCAGTGAACTATAAAAATAATCAGTGATATCATCATCATCATCATCATCATCATCATCATCATCATCATCATCATCATATCATTTGCCTGTAAACAAGAATTGGTGGGATCATAAAATAGAGAAAGTCATAGAAAATGATAAAGTTAAACTGCTCTGGGACTTCAGAATTCAAACAGACAAGCACCTGCAACATAACACCCCGGACTTAACAACTGTCGATAAGAAAGACAAAAAAGTCTGGATAGAGGACATGGCAGTGCCTGGAGACAGCAGAATAGATGAGAAAGAACTGGAGAAGATAACAAAATACAAAGACCTACAAATAGAGATAGAAAGACTGTGGTAAAGGCAAGCAAGGGTAGTACCAATAGTAATAGGCACCTTGGGTGCAATTCCAAAACAACTGGAGCACCACTTGAACACCATTGGCATTGACAAATTTGCCAATAGTCAATTCAAAAGGTGGCCTTACTAGGAACTGCTTCCATCCTGCGATGATATCTGTAATACCATCAAACATCCACATCTGTCTATCCCAGGTCCTTGGTAAGGACTTGATAGGTAGACAAAAATGCCAAATCCAGTCTGAACATCTGGCTGACTGAATAATAATAATAATAATAATAATAATAATAATAATAATAATAATAATAATAATAATAATAATAATAATAATAATAATAATAATAAAAGTTGGAACGGGGTTGGAGGTCATCTAGTCCAACCCCCTGCTCAGGCAGGAAACCCTATAACATTTGAGACAAATGGTTGTATAGTCTCTTCTTAAAAACCTCCAGGGTTGGAGCATTCACAGCTTCTGGAGGCAGGTTGTTCCACTGATTAATTGTTCTAACTGTCAGGAAGTTTCTCCTTAGTTCTAGGTTGCTTCTCTCTTTGGTTAGTTTCCATCTGTTGCTTCTTGTCTTGCCTTCAGGTGCTTTGGAGCATAGCACGACTCCTTCTATGTGGCAGCCTCTGAGATATTGGAACACTGCTATCATGTTACCCCTCATCCTTCTCTTCATTAAACTAGAAATGCCCAATTCCAGCAACCCTTCTTTATATGTTTTAGCCTCCAGTCCCCTAGTCATCTTTGTTGTTCTTCTCTATACTCTTTCTAGAGTCTCAACATATTTTTACATCGTGGTGACCAAAACTGGATGCAGCATTCCAAGTGTGGGCCTTACCAAGGCACTGTGAAGTGGTATTAACACTTCACTTGATCTTGATTCTTTCCCTCTGTTAATGCAGCCTAGCACTGTGTTGGCTTTTCTGGCAGCTGCAGCACACTGCTGGCTCATATTTAAGTGATTGTCCACTAGGATTCCGAGATCCCTCTCACAGTTGCTACTATTGAGCAAGGTATCGCCTATACTATACCTGTGCATTTGGTTTTTCTTGCCTAAATGTAGAATCTTATTTTTTTCACTATTGAATTTCATTTTGTTAGATAGCACCCAATATTCAAGTCTGTCAAGATCCTTCTGTATCTAAAGCCTATTTTCTGGAGTGTTGGCTATTTCTGCCACCTTGATGTCATCTGCAATTTTAATGAGTTCTATCCCCTCATCCAAATTATTGATGAAGATGTTGAAGAGCACTGATCCCAGAACAGAGCCCTGGGGCACCCCACTATATACTTCCCTCCTTGTAGATGCAGTTCCATTGAGGACCACATGCTGAGTACGGCTGGCCAGCCAGCTACAAATGCATCTGGTGGTGAGGCTGTCTAACCCACATTTTTCTATCTTATCAAGTAGTAGTTTGTGATCTACTTTATCAAATGCCTTACTGAAGTCTAAGTAAATTATATCCACAGCATTCCTCTGATCCACTAATTTTGTCACTTGGTCAAAGAATGCAATAAGATTTGTCTGGCATGATCTGTTTTTGACAAACTCATGTTGGCTTTTGGTAATGACTTTGTTTGCATCTAGGTGTTTGCTGATTCGTTGCTTGATTATCTTTTCTAAGATTTTCCCAAGTATTGAGGTCAGGCTGATAGGTCTGTAGTTTCCTGGATCCATTTTCCCCCCTTTTTTTGAAGATTGGAACTACATCAGCTCTTTTCCAGTACTCTGGTAGTTCCCCAGTGCTCCAAGATACAGTTTACTGGTTTTGAGATCACATTGCCAGTTCCTTCAGAACCTTGGGATGTAATCCATCTGGTCCTGGTGATTTGAACTCGTCTAGGCTGAACATTTTCTTGCCTATCTTAACTTGTGTTTCTAATCTGTTTTTTACAGTACTGTTTATGATAAGTTGGACTGTTTTTCCCCTTTGTGTAAATACGGATGCAAAAAATGAGTTGAGTAGTTCTGCTTTCTCCCTGCTGTCACCTTTTTGCCACTTTCTCCCACTAGTGGACCAATCATTTCCTTAACTTTTTCTTGTTTTTTACATGTTGAAAGAAGCTTTTTTTGTTATTTTTTGACTTTTGTTGCAAGCCTAAGTTCCTTTTGAGCCTTAGCTTTCCTCACTTCATCTTTGCAGGCTCGGGCTATTTGCTGATATTCTGCCTTAGTTATGTACCACTTCTTTCGCTCTTTATACTTGTCCTTTTTGACTTTCAATTTATTGGTGAGTTCTCTTTATTCTTCCGGTCAAATGAAATGTTGGAAAGATATTATGTAAAGAGGCATGGAATTCTGACCATCTGTCCTATCAGCATAGTAGAAATAAATTTAGGATAGTAGAGAAAGCCAACAAAGCAATGAATTAAAAATAGATTGTATCAGGCTCTGGGCTATGGAGAAAAACTTTCCAGGAAAATAATTCTCCTAGTGCATTCCTATGGGATATGCAATTTGGCACTCTGCACAATGTCCCTGCATTATTTGTTCCAATCCATTGAAATATTGGAAATAAATTATGTACAGCATTTTGGGATAATTTCAGTCTGTCAGGAGGATAACTTTCCAGAAACTTAACTGAATAGCACCAAATTTGATGTAGTGAATGCAGTTAGCAAAAGAAAGAGCTCTGAAATGAGTTATAGCTTCATGCCATGGAGCAAAGTAGTTCAGAGGAAATCCTGTCTCTTTCCTATTTATTTGATCCAGAGTGAAGCCATCATTGAGGGACAGGAAAACAATTCCAGATGCCCTGCTTTGCATGTTTTCTCTATCCTGCTGTAATTGGTTTGGGAACGATACCATAGTGGTATATAGTATTTCATAAGTGCAAGTATGTATTATTTTATAAATACAATAAGTGCCCTTTCAGTTTTCATAAAATTGCCACTAATCAATTCTACTCTAGTTTGCAAACTACTCCAAGCAAAAATACTGTGCTGTTACTCAGCAGCAGCCAACATATATTTGCGTATCTCTCCATTGTGGGAATGGTTTCCTCTGAAAATATTGCAACGATGATATGAAAGTTATCTATATGAATTTATATGAAAGTCTTGGATGGTTCTGCGATAGCTATTTGAAACAGGTTATTGAGGAAGCTATTTTACAGCAGTGAATAACAAACATAGCAAGGAATAAAAAAGAGAGACTCACGTGGTAAACTAGGGTCCCAATCCACGTTCTTCCAAGAGAACTATGTTTCCCTACCTGAAACTGATTGGAATAATTACCTCTCCCTTTTGCAACCTCTCTTTTTCCATTGCATTGCTATGCCTGTATCCTTAAGAAAGAACCTTGCCCTTGAGCAATTCTTGGATATTTTCTCCTTTTCCAGGAGAAATTTGGAGAAATCATTCACTTAATTCCTTAAGTCATTTGTACCCAGTGATGTTTGGCCTTTGACTCTGCTGGTATAATCTCTGCAGAAGCCAAAATTTAAATGCTGGGTACCTTAAATACTGGGTGTCTCTTAAACACTTGAGTAACGAAGGAAACACCATTTTTCTTAGAGTGATTTCACTGGTTTTTAAATGGGGGATTTTAGCAGCAGAGCTCTTGTAAGATTCAAGTGTTATGAAAAGATCAGTTAAGTAATCTTTCAGGATGCCAAATAAAGAATAAGGAAATGATGCATTACTTTTAAATCTATCCTTCCAGCAATATAGTGTCCTCCAATAAAAATAATTGAATTTTAATTCAGAAGAAAAAAAAACCTTCTTCTTCCTAAATTATCAACAGCATTGAATTTTGCAAAGCTTTCTGATTCTCCTTAGCTGCACAAAGGGATCAGTTCAGAGATGGAATAGGCATAGCTGTGAGCAATATCTGTTTCTTTGTAGGCAAATTTAAACCTCTAAGAAAGAGACTGAAGATTTGTTTTGATCTAATGTTTTGCAAAGAAAGATACCTTGGGGAAAGGGGAAATCAAATGAAATTAACATAATGAAATATAGATTATAGAAATTAATTGTTAAGGATTGTTTTATAAATGTTACCCAGACAACATTCTGTTTATAAACTATAGTGTTATGTTAAAAAATTCAAATAAAATATTTTTTTAAAAAAGAAATAGCCAAGAAGAACATAAACACTTAACATCCAAAAGTCAATTTAAAGTCACTTTAACCAGCCTACTGTTTTCAGCATGAAGGATGGTAATGAAAGGACAAATCCATATATTCCATCGCCTGAATTCCATTTCCAACAGCTAGGGGAAAATCACAGATACTTATTAAATATTCTTGGAGGCGGCCAATATGCAAAGAATATTTTTTGTTGTGCTCTTCTTATTTTAAGATCGAAAGAAGCTAATCTCCCTTTCTTTAAAAATGTTATTACTGGTTTATCAAGAGACATTCAAGCTCATTATTCTCTCTCCCTCTTTTTATTTATTTATTTTTTGTGTGTTTATATTCATTTTTATTTTTCCATTTCTTCCACAAACAAATCAACAAATATACCGCAATACATAGATACATACACGTAAGTTTGGATGCTGTTCGTCCACTTCCCCTTTCACTGTATCCGCCCTCCTTCTCTCTCTTTCTTCTTCTCTACTTTCTTTCTCCCTTTCTCCTTTCTTTCCTACTTCCTTCTTCTTCCTCTCCTCTCCTCTTTCCCTCACCAGTCCCCTCCCGTTTCTCCCCACTTCTCCTCCTCTTTTCCTCTAACCTTCCTACTTCCTTCCCCCTCCTCTACTCTCTTCCCTCTCTCCTCTCCTTTCTTCCCTCCCATTCCTCTTCCAATACAATTCAGGGGTAATGTCCGAGCAGCTCCTCTCCTTAGATTTTCAATATCTATATTAGGTATGATAACATTAATTTTCTATTACATCAATATTTCTATAAATCTGAACTTCTCGGTATATACTTCTATAAATTTTTATACTACCTCCAGTTATGCAATACTGTGTCGCCTGGGTCTCCCTCCTTATCTCCTCATTTTTCTTCCATCTAAATTAGTGTTAGCCGTCTTTTAAGCATATTCTCTTTTTCACCCACTCGTAAAATTTTCCCCAAATTTCATAATACTCTGACTCTGTCTTATCTTTAATTATCATTGTTAATCTATTCATTTCTGCACATTCCATTATTTTCCTGATCACCTCTTCTTCTGGAGGAGCTTTCAGTGCCTTCCAGTTTTGTGCAAACACAATCCTAGCTGCAGTGGTTATATGAATAATCAAATATGTGTTCTCTTTACTATATTTCTCTGGTAAAATACCCAACAGGAATATTTCTGGTCTTAGTTCTATATGTTGTTGTATCATCTTTTCTATCCATGATCTGATTATATTCCAATAAGTTTTAGCTTCTGCACACGTCCACCACATACTGTATGATAGAAAGAGCCTGGTATTTGATGGCATTTCCAACATTTCATAGATCTGTCCTTAAACATTTTAGCTAGTCTTTCTGGAGACATATGCCATCTATAGAACACCTTGTACATATTTTCTTTATACGCTGTTGCCATTGTCAGTTTGTAGTTTCTTTCCCATAATTGCTGCCATCTATCTAGTTCAATCATATATCAAAAATTTCTTGACCATTTTATCATTGACTCCTTAACTTGCTCCTCCTCTAATTCCCTATATAGTAAGTAGCTATACATTTTTTAATCCATTTTTCTTCAGTTCCCGTATTTTATTTAACTCTGTTCTCCCCGAATTAAAACCATCTATTTTCGCATCTTTTTCATATCTAGATTGTATTTGCGTTCTCATGTACCAATCCATCTTTATTCCTTGTTCCTCTAATTGTTGTTTGGTTTTCAGCTTCCCCGTGTCTGTTAGTAGGTCTTTATATCTTATAATGTTTCCCATGTTAAACATATTGGGGTATATTAACGCTTCCATAGTTGAGAGCAAATATGGAATCCTCAAGTAATGCTTCCTCTTTATTTTCTCCCAAACCATCAATAAAGAATTCCTGATATTTCTCTGGAAATAGCTGTGTATTCTATTTTTCCCATACCATATGAATGCATGCCATCCCAACTGTAAGTCATGTCCCTCTAATGTCAATAATCTAGTATTCCTCAGTAAAATCCATTCTCTCTTCCATGACATTGCTGCAGCTTGGTAATATAATTCCCAATTAGGTAAGCTAAACCCACCTCTGAGTCTTGCATCCTGTAACATTTTTAGATTAATCCTTGCCTTTTCCCCCTGCCAAATATATTTCAAAATTATTTTATTTAGCCCCTCAAAATATTTCTTTTCCAATCTTATTGGTATTGTTGAAAACAAAAACAACAATCGTGGTAATATATTCATTTTGATTATTGCAATCCTACCCATTAATGATAGTTGTACCTTTTTCCATTTATCCAAATCTACTTTGATTTGTCTTTTCAACTTATAATAATCTTCTTTAATTGTTATACGTCTTGCTGTCAGATAAATCCCCAGATATTTTACCTTCTTTACAATCTGTATCTCTAACTTTACCATCAATTCTTTTTTTTTTTTGTTTTTCAGTAATATTTTTCACTAACATTTTTGTTTTATCTTTATTAATCTTCAAACCTGCTACCTCACCATATTTTTCTATTTGTTCTATTAATACAGGTTCTGTCTCTAGTGGCTCCTCCAAGATAAATACTAGATCATCTGCGAAAGCTTGTAGCTTATATTCTTCTCTCTTAACTTGCATACCTTTTATATCCTTATTCTGTCTTATAGTTCTATTTAGTATCTCTAGTGTCAATACAAATAATAATGGGGATAAAGGGCATCCCTGCCTTGTTCCCTTCATAATATTAATCTTTTCAGTCATATCTCCATTAATCATTATTTTGGCTATTTGCTTATTGTAGATTGCTTTAATTACAATTATAAATTTCTCCCCAAAATAAGCTCATTATTCTCAAAGTCACATAAAGTATTAATATCAGTTTCATGATCTCCTGTAAAAAAAATAAGTATATTGCCTTAACTAATTCTTCCAAAATCTTCAACCCTGGTGGAGCTTCAAAAACAGCAGCGGCATTAGAGGTAATAATTCAGATAAGTGCTTGAGTGGAGTAAACTGTTATTCAATAATATTAGCTGGGTAAAAGGACCCACATTATAGTATCTGCAATGCTGTCTTTGTGATATATATCTTGGAACACTCATATGTCTTATGGCATTAAGTGCAGAAATTGATCCCGGTTTGAATTGCTGCAGCTCTGCTGACTTTATCTTCCTATTGTCAGGAACTCCTTCTTCACGCTACCTCCCTCTTCTTGGGATGAAACCAGCCATTAGGTCTACTCTTTCCTCTGAAGCTTCCAAGCACAGTTCTCACAAATTGCATCTCCCCCTCAAGCACAAATACCATGAGTTAGTTGGAGGGACCCTAATCCCTCAGTTCCCACAAACTCAAGATCTTATTGTATGAGTTTTTCTTACCAACAATACTATACAAGAATGGGATCCCTGTAAATACTGAGGGCCACCTGTGCTCCACAGTTGCAAATGGTAGTCCCTTATGCTAAAAAGGAGACACTTCCATTTGAAACTGTAACGCTGTAATCAAAATTGGCTGTCTTTATTCCCCTACTTTCCATTGGAAGTATTGGAAAAATGTGGAAAAGAAATTTCTGGACTAGCTGTAGAGGAGTTTTATTCCAGTGTCAAAAATGAGTTCCAAAAGCCTTACTCCCAAGGAAATGAGCATAGGGCTATAGCTTATGCATTGTTGCAGGAGGATTTCTGGTTTTGCCTGTTAGTCTTCTCTACAGTAAATTTGTTTCTGGCCTACCCGGCTTAAGGCTTGTGTATTTTCTGCTTTTACAGGAACAGACAGAGATTAAGAAAAAGGATGGCAAAGTCTTTTGTTGCAGGTCCTTGATTATGCTTCAGAAGGCATAGAGAGGCTAGTCAAATCTTTCTTTGGTGTGGATTCATGCCAGGAGTTGACACATATTGAATTTCTCCATATACAGTTCTGGTATTGATTTAGTCAATTAATAAGGCATTGGGATGGGGGTGGAGGTGCCTTTCCTGTAAGCACACAATGTATTTTTGTTGACATTTGAAGCATACACAATGAACCAGAAACCAGGTGAGTTTTTCACATGTATTTTATCCCCCCTCCCAATTTTGTTCTCATTATTTTAAGAAATGTACTGAAGCTTTCCTTGCTCAGCTTTCCCTGCAGAAATGTTAAGATGGCATTGCCCTTCAGGCAATTCATGGGCAACTTGGGAACAGTAATAGTTGCCACAAGGGCATCATATATCCTGCTGGAATTAATTTAAACATTTTCCCCCCAAAACTGCCTATCAGCTGGAGACTTGGCCAGAAACCTGATGTGCCTAACAAAATTCATCCACACAATAGCAAGGCATGTTGGCTTTAGTGAGCTATGAATATGAGTAGCAAGGCACCAAAATCCTAGGAATAAAAAAATTGAAATCAAATTGAGTCTCCAAGGGGTGCTTACAGCATAAACTCCATAATAGTCCATCCAAGACTACAGGTCCCTAGAACATGTACTGATAAGGGTATTTCTGAGTTGCATCCTTCATATCTATGTTTCATATGATTATTGTATGATAATGATGATGATCTGTGTAAGAATAGTAATAGTTATAATTAGCACCAAACATGCACATAAAGTTATTGCTCTTTCTGATGAACACAGCCTGTCAGTTAAAGCATTCCCTACAAGGTTTAACTGTCAAGGTTTAACATTTCCCAGAAAAGATACACACAGAAGCATGGGTATATTTAATAGCAAGGATGAATAAAGAAGAAAAAAGAATGAATAAAATACAAAAAATACCAGAGTAAAAACAACATATCTTGCATGTTTTCATACAATTCAGATAAAATTAAAGGCCTGGGTCCAATAGATGCATGGAAGTAGTTTGTAAGGAAGGAATGTCAGCATTGGCAACTAAGCTCATTCAGAACATGTGTGTGAGTCCTCAGTCCAAATGTCTATGGGCCTAGATCACAAATTCTGTGTACCATCAGGCTTGTGGGTTGCCAACCAAAAAGTACAAAGCACAAAAAAAATATTACAAATACTAAATCAAAATACATCAAAAAGAACACAGAAAATAGAATAAATAAAGAACAAAAGTCTGCAACATTTAATATGATATGCAAAAATAACAAATAACTGATAGCAGAAAATTAAAAGAACCAAGGAACCTAGCAGAGATGGCAGACATCAGGAATCAGATGCAGTGTCTCATAACTCTATCAACTTGACCTGCAACAGGGTCAGCAGGATATTTGGTAGATATTGATTCATAAGGGTGAGCTAAGGTCAAGGCAAGTAAAAGAACACAGCTATACTCATCACAAAATAGATCATAAATCCACTTGGAGGCCACAGGTTTTTAAAAATGCTGTAACAGTTGCAATGATGCCTCAAACGCTGTTTCAAAGACCTTCCCTTCTCTCTCAGAATGAAACTTAATGTTGTTGTTGTTAGCTGCGAAGTCGTGTCCGACCCATCGTGACCCTATGGACAGTGTTCCTCCAGGCCTTCCTGTCCTCTACCATCTTCTGGAGTCCATTTAAGCTCACGCCTACTGCTTCAGTGACTCCATCCAGCCACCTCATTCTCTGTTGTCCCCTTCTTCTATTGCTTAATATTGTATACCAATCTACCTTAATTGGATGCCATTCAGGTGTGCTGGGATTATAATAGGAATTCCTAGCCAACATAGGCACATACATCCAAACAAATGTAGTAAAATCATACTGAAGATGCTCAGCTTCAGTTCCCTCAATTTCTTACTGAAAATAGGAGCCTGAAATAGAGAGAACTGGGGAAGAGAAGAATGTTACACACAAATTATGGTAATAATGCTGTTGATTGACCTGGATATGAATGATTCTGTGTAGGCAAGTAGCGGGTTAGGAACATACAAATCTTTGCCTCCTTCTCATTGCTTTCCCCCTGAAACACATAATTAAAATTTTTAATCTTATGACAGTCCAGAGACATTATCTGAGAAAAAGGGTGGAAAACATAATACTAGAAAAACAGATGACAATGGCAGCATTCTCAGGACTCAAGAAAGTCAAGATGGTGGTTATTTTTAACATCTCCACCCTGACATGTCTGAATGGCAGATATGGGTTTTATGCCTCATACTACTGCTTCTTTGTTATAGGTGGCAGTTTGTATATATTTCCATAACATTTTCAACAATTATCATCTACTATTAAATATCTACTATTCATGAAAAAAATGCTCTAATTTCTTTCTCTGACACCAAAGAAAGGCAGTTTTCATTGGAATAATGTTCTGCTTGTACTGGTAGTTCTCAAATTACAAGGCTAATACAATTGTAAGTTGTGATGGTTTTAAAGTGGATCATCACATGGCTAGACCTGATTTTATGACCTTTTTTGCACCAGTTGTTAAGCAAACCATTGTTCACTACGAAGTGTTTCTGCAGAAAACTGTAAGTTAATGATGGTTTTCAGTCAAACAGACACGAATAATAGTTATGTGACTGCAGAACATAGCAAATAGCCATAAATGCAATCTGGTTGCTGAGTGCCAAAAATGTCATGTAACTGCAGGAAGGGGTACCATCTGTCACAACTTTGGAACCTAGTTGAATATACCTTTTGGGGACAGGGTCCATCATGACTTCAAATGGTCACTAAGTGACCAGTTATAAGTCAAAGACTATCTGCAACTATAATTGGCTATTTTACCCTGGTTAGGTATGTCTGCCTATAGTATAGACAAGTCCCCTAAATCCAGCATATCCTATCATCTGTCTGTCTGTCTGTCTGTCTGTCTGTCCATCTTATCTGCTAAGAGTTAAGTTGATACTCATAATCAATTACTGGCAAGGAACAAATACCAGAAGAGAATTTTGAAATTGAACCATTCATCCTATATAGAATCTTGCAAGAAATGTTGGTGTTGCAAGAATATTTTTCATGTGACATTCTGTCTCATTTGAAAATCTTACCTTACCTTAAACTGCTGTTGCAATGCTCTCTACATGGAGCTGCCCTTGAGGACCACCCGGAGGCTTCAGCTGGTGCAGAATGTGGCCGCGCGAGTTGTGATGGGGGTCTCCCGATACTCCCATGTAACACCTCTACTCCGCGAGCTGCATTGGCTTCCGGTTGCCCTTCGGGTGAGATTCAAGGTGCTGGTGATGACCTATAAAGCCCTAAATGGCGAGGGTCCGGGATATTTGAGGGAACACCTGCTGCCAGCATCAAGCTCCCTTCGTCCAGTGCGCTCCCACAGGGAGGGTCTTCTCAGGGTGCCACCGGTTAAAGATTGCCGGCGGGTGACACCCAGGGGTAGGGCCTTCTCAGTGGGCGCGCCTGCCCTTTGGAACCAGCTGCCCGCGGAGCTTAGGACTGCCCCTGACCTCCATTCATTCCGCCGGGACCTGAAGACCTGGCTCTTCGAGCTCTCTGGCCCAGGCTGAGAATTTTTAATTTTAACTGGGTTTTTATTTTCTCTCAGGGTTTCATTTAATCTTTTTTAATTTGTTTTAACTTTTGTATTGATTTTCTTTTAAATATCCTCTAAACCGCCCTGAGTCCTTCGGGAAAGGGCGGTATATAAATATAAATAAATAAATAAATAAATAAATAAATAAATAAATAAATAAATAAATTTCCTTTGGTTAGGATACGTTAGTTCTGCAATAGCTACGACAAGGAAACTAACACACTCTCATAGAGGACCAGGTGTTTCTCCACTTCAGGAATGAATTAAATAAGAATCTATTTCCTTTCTCATTATGCATAGTGATTTCCTATCACTAGCTTTTTTGTTAACCAGCACTTTCCTTTTTTAAATAGACAATCAATAGCAACAAGGCTTTGGCAATGAATAATCTTGCAGAATAGACGGAAAGTCTTAGACTAAATCTGTAGGGTATGCTTACCAGATGCCAGCTGGATATTGTAATATGTAGATTAATTGTTCTTCTTTATAAAACAAAATATACAAATTCTGAAAGAGCTGATTAATATGGGACTTATACCCTCATCGCTACTGGACTACTGCAGTGTAGTCTTTGAAAACAACCTCAGAAGCTAATTAAGGCAAAATGCAATGGCCCTTATATTTTGGTTCCTAGGAAGTTTCAAGACTGCCTTTTCCAACCAGAATTGATCTGTACTGTATGATTGTCCATTGACACCTGTTAAATGAAGGGAGCAGAAATCAGGAGGCATTGTTCTGGAGTTATGGACCTGCTCTTTGGAATAGTTTCCCCTCAGCAATCAGGCTTCCCCTTTGTTAATAGCATCCTGAAAGATGACAAAAACAAAATTCTTCCAGAGGGCATTTAGTAATTAATTTATCACAATTTATTCTACTGCTATTATCAATTTATATTTTTGCTTGCCCATTAACATTATGACTAAGAATGATCTTAATTTTTAATTGCTTTTTTCCATGGAAATTTTAATCATATTACTCCTAATTGTTAGTTCTATAAACCACAGGAAATCCCTGGCAGATTCAGCAATAAGCAAATATAATAAATATTTCTTTATGCTATCTTTATAACTGTTTATAAATAAAAAATAACCCAGTGCAGTTTGTTGTACCATCTTGGTGCTGTATATTAAAAGATCTGAATATTTTTGCTTATTCTCACTTCTTCATGAAAACCTTCCCCTTTGGCATTTTCTAGTTGTGTTAGTATAGTTATTCTTAGGATTCTTAACCAGCATGGCCAAGATTGGGAAGGCTAAAATAGAATAAGGGGTAAAAACTGAGACCAAGGGGGAGAAACATAAGCTGCTTCTACTTGTAGGCTAGACTTGAGAGTAGCAGAAGGAGAATGGTCTTTGTTATACAAGCCATGATAATAATTGTATTCAATCTCACAACATTAGTAGTGTAAAAGTAACCTCAAGTAGTTAAGGGCCAAACAATCTGATAGTAAGGGAGAATTTCTCAAGTACAGTCTCAACTAATCACAATTGTCTAAAGTAACACATTTCAGGAATTCTGAGGTCAGAAATATCTAGGGAATATATCCTGCAGACAACTGACCTGGTCTCTAAGTCCCTAATTGGGGCAAACATTTCAGCTTGTAGTTATGTCAAAGAAGAACAATACATGAGCACAAGCAGGAGTTTGTGGCCCAGGTGACTTGGTGATGACAGGTGCCACTGGATTTTCAACTTCAATTGTATGTACAGAAGTTGAGGCACACTTTAAAAAAACGGTGCTTTCAAAATAAGGCAGCTGTCAAGCCAGATGAGCTTAGCAATTTGTGTGGTTTCTTCTTGACACTAGCTGAAGCACAACACTTTCAAACTTTTTATTTACAAGAATCATACTCTTCATATAAAATTGCACCATCTCTTTCTGTGTGCTTCTTTTTGAAAGCATGTACTATTGTTCAAGATAAAAAACTGATGATCCAAGTTGACTGGCTGATTCCAATTAACTGCTGGCCATATCCCTGGCAATATGCTTTCCTGCTTGTAGTCACAGTTGCCTGCTTTTCTGGCCCGTGGGATAGTAGTCGCTATACTATAGCTATTGATAGTGCTGTCTTTGTGGAGTGGAGCAGCTGCTTAGAAAAGCAACAGCAGCAGCAACATTGTTCAAGGAGAGAAGGTAAGAAGAATGCAGGCAAAAAGATCAGAAGTAGGACAAGATGCATGTTTTTTCCCCTTACTTTGCTCAAATAGAATTTTTCCTGAGAAAACAAAAGTGTTGGTTACCAGAAATTTCTTCAGAAGGTAAAGCAGAAATGGTCATAGAAGCACAATGCCTCATGGCTGGATGGGAGAGGGCAATCCTGAAATGGGCCAATTGGAGCTCTGGAAATCCCAACTTCCCAAGGGCTCCATCTCTGCCTCCATCTCTGCCTCCATCCATGACACCTTTTTGCAATATAAGAAGACTGGTTCCATTTTATAATGGAAGATTCGGCCTTAGCCAGTCCCAACAGAAATCTGGCATTGAGAAGAAGGTTTTGTTAAGATACACCTTCAAACAAGGAGGCTCATGTGGTTAGGATTCTGGGTTGGAGGTTAGCAAGCCAATGTTTGAGATCCAAATACTGCTGCATGGCAAGTTCCCTTCTTTGCTCCAGCTCCTTTATGGGGACATGAAAAAAGTCCCTCCCTCCGGGCTTCCCCCCCACCCCCAGGCAATGGTGATATTACCAGCTAATTCTTTCAACCTAGAAGCATCTTAAACGGTACCTCTGACATGAATGGGATGGGTTGGGACTGTCAAACAATTACAGATTGTCTTGAGGCTGGAACAGGGAAGGTGTGGAGAATGCCAAGATTTGCAGTGTGCCTCATATCAAGTGTTTTTATGGTTGGTCCATGGGTGTCATAGTCATAGTCATGAGGTACAGGTTCTACATTAGTCCACACACTATCTAGGAATGGCATTAATGATCATGTCAATGCTGTAACTGTCACACTAAACGTGTAACATCATGATCAAATCTAACATGATGAGTCACACTGCTTAGAATTGGAATTTTTCTTTTAAAAATATCATTTTAATCTAGTACTTTTTCTCCAGCTTCCCAAAATAATTGCCAGATAATCCATAGGCAATAGTCTATGACAAGGCAAGTATTAAAGAACTCTTCAAGATGTTATACCTGTAAGATCTTTTATAGTGTTCAGCAAAATTCTCAAAATACACCTTGAGGATTGCCTACTTTAATAAGGTATTACAGATCAGCTCGTTCATTCAAATCTGAACCATTCTTCTAGTTTGGAAATTATTATTTGAAGAGACCTGTATACAGCAAATATAAGATTTGCTGAATGCTAAACAAAGTAGAAAAAATTGCTCTGGGACTAAGTATATTTTTATTTATGTTTTGCTTAATATAATCTATAAATAGCTAGTGATTGTTTATTTTTACAGGGGCCTCACACTCTTGGAGCAGAAAGTTATGTCTTTTAGAACTCTTGTGATTATCTGATAATTTGGTCTTCTCCATAATCCTGCTATATCAATCTTAAGGAATTTATGGGTAGTTCTTGTCTTACAATCACAACTGAACCCCAAATTTCTGTTGCTAAGTAAGATAGTTGTTAAGTGAGTTTTACCCCATTTTATGACCTTTCTTGCCATAGTTGTTAAGTTAATCACTGCACTTGTTAAGTTAGTAACACAGTCGTTAAGTGAATCTGAGTTCCCAGTTAACTTTGCTTGTTAAAAGGTAGCAAAAGGTGATTCGCATGACCCCAGCATATTGCGCAACCATCATAAATATAAGCCACTTTCTGAATTTTGATCACTTGGCCATGGGGATGCTGCAACAACCGTAAGTCTGAAAAATGGTAATGTCACTTTTTTCAGTTCTGTTATAACTTCAGATGGTGACTAAACAAATGATTGTAAGCCAAGGACTACCTGTATGCATATCTTCTTCTAATTTCAGTTACTTTGATTTTAGTTTTACTTTAGTTTTTCAGATCCTGAATTTGGTTATGATTTGAGTGATAAACATCACCATTTAATATATCTTATCTCCAGATAGAGCCAGTGTTCAGATTGCTTTTGTAACTTTTTGTAGAAATTGAGACAGAATTCTCAGAGGCAGAACTTCTGTGAAATAAGACCCTTCAGACCAGGTTTCTCACCACTCCATGTCTGTGCAGCACCATACATCACAACAATTTGGCATTTATAGCTGAGTGAATGGATCATAACTTAAACACGGAGTGCTAGGAAGCCCTTAATTTAGAAACTAACCAGTATTTGAAAGGATTACTGGTTTACAGAGTCCCAGAAAATGATTAAATCCTAATCTTATGAAGTGGTTCTGCAAAGGCAGTCAACTGCTTTGTGAGGGCATGTTTTCTTCTGCTGAAGAGCTCCTCTTAACTAGGAAGATTTTCGGCCATCATATTCAATTGGAATTTGCCTTTCTATAACTAAAGACTCTGAATTTCGGGATGATACTGAATAGGACCTACTTCTTTCAGTTCACCCCCTTTGGATATCTGGAAATTTTTGCTATATCTTCACCAACTTTCTTTCTCAAAACCAGCCCTACTCAAATTCCTGATTTTCCCCCCCAAAGATTTAATTTCCATCCTGCAGATCATCATAATTATTTTTCTTTCTTCTTTCAGACTCCAAAAAACTCACGATTCTGGGAAAATATTATAACCGATTTAAGAAATTGGCAAAAGGTTTATGTGAAAGTCTCTATATGCTTTGAACCAGCTTTTACTATCACAGTCTGAAACATTGAAGAGCTTTAGTAAGTATGTTGTGTGTTTCTTATTTATCTGTACACTGGGTAGGCTAAATGGCAAATGCTAAACAAAGGTTTAAATTTCGTTTCCTCAATAGATAGTTAGAACCTAAGAAGCAAACCGGATGAGAAGCAAACTGTTTTTAAAGAAAAAAACCAAGAAGGTCTAGTTGCCTTTTGGAAGAAGCATCAGTGGGACAACAATGACCTGGATGATTAAGAATCTTCAGATATATTCAAATTTCAATATTCAAAGAAGGGTAAATTTGATTTCTGGAAAAGAGAACCTCTGTCACAGATGAGATGGAAAACTTATGCTGAGATTATTTTGAACAAAAGCTATTCTGATTTACCTTCCAGTAGGAAATGTGTCACAGTCAAGATGCTGGGGATGCAATGTGGGTGGAACTTGGTAAGTGGACTAAGATCTTCAGGAAAATTTCTGATAGGCAGATTATTTTAACAAATATATCTGAAAATAGCCACTCTGTGAAAAGTAGGTACAAATTGCAATATATATATTAGAGGTGAATTGACATTTCAGTGTTCTCACACAACACTTGCTTTCCTTCCAGTTTTCTCTTGTTGGCTGATTCGTTTAGACAGGAAAGCCCCCAAATAATGAAGGTTAGAAAGAGAAAATAAAGATGCTTACATCTTAGGGTGTTTTACAGAACTATAACTCCCAGAAACTCCTAGCAAATGGTGAATAATACTGAAATACTGTCCAGCTAAGATTCTTTTGCCAGTTTGTATCTAACCATGGCTCCCACTTACCCTGGAAAAGTTTATTTTATTCCATGCTGCATGATGTTGTCTTCCATGAGACAGGGTTAAATTATCCTAATCTGTACTGGTATTAAAGCATCTTCCCCCTCCCCCATAGTTAGCTATAAGGGTAGCAAGATGAATATTGTATTGTCATCTGCCAGCTCAAGCATGTGTGGATCTACATTTCAGCTCAGCAGTGGGAAAGGCCTTAGACTGATATCTTAGGATATCAGTAATATATTTTTTTCTAAAGGGAAATCCTGTCTGTGCCTCTTACAGCTATGAATGACTGCCACATTTATTCTAGATACGGTATTAAATAACAGGAAAATTAGAGGTTGATTTATAAACAACAGAGACCCCTTTTAAGCAAGTCAATGTGTTTATATATTCTTGTAAGTTTGGCAGTTTTAACAGGAGATGGCAGCACCTTAATAATTGCCAAGTGTCAAGGAAATTACTGGCTATGTGATAAAGAGCACCATGTCTCCATTCTTCTGCAGTCAGTAGGGATTACTGAAAGTTCAGTGGCATTTGAAAGGCATCAGATTGGCCAAGGCTGGACCGGATACCAGGAAATTGTCTGAAGGAAAATAGTCATATTCCCGTGCTCAGTTAAGGTTAACATAACAAATCTTGATTTAATTTGTTTATTTATGTCTCACATTTACATGGCTGTCCATCTCACACAAAACAACCCTGGGTGGGGTACAACAGTCTGTATGTGTGAAAAGAAATAACAGAAACTTTAGTTTAAGTTAAAAAACAAACCCAAAGATCTGGAACCTAAAGTAAACACTATAAAACTTTGGAGTGCCAGTTGCACTGTCTAGGAAAAATACAGTAGGGGATGTTAGACTCTGGATTTAATAGAACTTTGGGAATCCTCATTTTTAAAGGCAAATATATATTTTCTTGACAATGCAGGAATCAATTTCTACTGTGTTTTCAAATCTGTCTAATACTGTTGAAGGGATCCTAAATATCACCCTCAATGCAGCCAACATGACACTACTGACCTTGTGGACTGTGATGATATGTTGGACCATTTTACTCATGCTTCCACTTATGATCTACCTGTATTTTCATAAAAAGCTCAAAAATGGCAAAACATCATCACCCTTACTTGACCACCTTACAGTGACAGTTAAACTCAGATATCTCTGTGCCCTCATATCTCTCTCTCTCTCTCTCTCTCTCTCTCTCTCTCTCTCTCTCTCTCTCTATATATATATATATATATATATATATATATATATATATATATATATATATATATATATATATATATATATATATATATATGTTTTCTGAGGTTTTCGCGGGTGTTTGTATGTGGATCTTTGGTTATTCGGGTTTTCCCCCGCGTAGAACTAAAGGTGTAGGCGCAACGTTTCGACGGAATCCCATCCGTCATCATCAGGCTGGTGGCTTTAGCTTCCTTCTTCTGGGAATTCCGTCGAAACGTTGCGCCTACACCTTTAGTTCTATGCGGGGAAAAACCCGAATAACCAAAGATCCATATATATCCATATATATCCATATATATATATATTTAAGCTTAAACTGAAGAAAGTAGGGAAAAGCACTAGGCCACTCAGGTATGAATTAAATCATATCCCTGTTGAATATACAGTAGAGGTGACAAATAGATTTAAGGAATTAGATCTGATAGACAGAGTGCCTGAAGAACTATGGACAGAGGTTCGCGACATTGTACAACAGGTAGCAACCAAAACCATCCCAAAGAAAAAGAAATGCAAGAAAGCAAAATGGCTGTCTGAGGAAGCTTTGCAAATAGCTAAGGAAAGGAGGGAAGCGAAAGGCAAGGGAGAAAAACATAGATATGCCCAATTGAATGCAGAATTCCAGAGAATAGCTAGAAGAGATAAGAATGCCTTCTTAAATGAACAGTGCAAAGAAATAGAAGAAAACAATAGAATAGGGAGGACCAGAGATCTTTTCAAGAAAATTGGAGAGATGAAGGGAACGTTTAATGCAAAAATGGGCATGATAAAGGACCAAAATGGCAGGGACCTAACAGAGGCAGAAGAGATTAAGAAGAGGTGGCAAAATTACACAGAAGAACTATACAAGAATGAGCTTAATGTCCCTGATAATCACAATGAGGTGGTCACTGACCTCGAGCCAGACATCCTAGAATGTGAAGTGAAGTGGGCCTTAGAAAAGCTGAGCAACAACAAAGCTAGTGGAGGTGACAGTATTCCAGCTGAGCTATTCAAAATCTTAAAAGACAGTGCAGTAAAAGTGCTACACTCAATTTGCCAGCAAATTTGGAAAACTCAACAGTGGCCACAGGATTGGAAAAGATCAGTTTACATTCCAATTCCAAAGAAAGGCAGTGCCAAAGAATGTTCAAACTATCGCACCATTGCACTCATTTCTCATGCTAGTAAAGTCATGCTTAAAATCCTACAAGCTAGACTTCAGCAGTATGTGGATCGAGAACTACCAGAAGTACAGGCAGGATTTCGAAGAGGCAGAGGAACTAGAGATCAAATTGCCAACATACGCTGGATCATGGAGAAAGCTAGGGAGTTCCAGAAAAACATCTACTTCTGCTTCATTGACTATGCTAAAGCCTTTGATTGTGTGGATCATAACAAACTGTGGCAAGTTCTTAAAGAGATGGGAGTACCAGACCATCTTATTTGTCTCTTGAGAAACCTATATGCGGGTCAAGAAGCAACAGTGAGAACTGGACATGGAACCACTGATTGGTTCAAAATTGGGAAAGGAGTCCGGCAAGGCTGTATACTGTCGCCCTGCCTATTTAACTTATATGCAGAGCACATCATGAGAAAGGCAGGGCTAGATGAATCAAAAGTTGGAATTAAGATTGCCGGAAGAAATATCAACAACCTAAGATACGCAGATGATACCACTCTAATGGCAGAAAGTGAAGAAGAACTAAAGAGCCTCTTGTTGCGGGTGAAGAAGGAGAGTGCAAAACTTGGGTTGAAACTTAACATTAAGAAAACCAAGATCATGGCATCTGGCCCTCTCAATTCCTGGCAAATAGATGGGGAAGAAATGGAGGTAGTGACAGATTTTATTTTCCTGGGCTCCAAGATCACTGCAGATGGGGACTGTAGCCAAGAAATTAAAAGACGCTTGCTCCTGGGGAGGAAAGCCATGACAAATCTAGACAGCACACTAAAA